>NC_060282.1:45648918-45824984 GCF_021613505.1 Equus quagga
TTATCTGTTTTGCTTTGAAATCTACCTTGTCTGATATTAGTATAGTGCCACCTGCTTTCTTTTGTTCATTATTAGCTTGGAGTATTGTTCTCCATCCCTTCACTCTGAGTCTGTGTTTGTCTTTGGGGCTGAGGTGTGTTTCCTGGAGGCAGCATATTGTTGGATCTTGTTCTTTGATCCATCCTGCCACTCTGTGTCTTTTGATTGGGGAGTTCAATCCATTTACATTTAGAGTGATTATTGAGATGTGGGGGCCTACCACTACCATTTTGTTTCTTGTTTTCCGGTTTTCTTCAGTTTCCTTTGTTTCTCGTCCCATGGTTTAATCTGTTCTGATGTAGAGCTGCTACTCTCTGTTGTTGTCTTTCTACTTATCTCCTCTGCTCTTGGTTTTGTAGCCCCTTTCCTTTTTTGGATTTTTCAGGAATGAGGGTTTTCCTGAGGATTTCCTGAAGAGGAGGTTTGTGGCAATGAACTCCCTTAATTTTTGTTTATCTGGGAAAGTTTTTATTTCTCCATCGTATTTGAAGGATATTTTCGCTGGGTAGAGAATTCTCGGCTGTAGATTTTTGTCCTTCAGATTTTTGAATATATCATTCCACTCTCTTCTAGCCTGTAAAGTTTCTGCTGAGAAATCTGCTGATAACCTGATGGGGGTTCCTTTGTAGGTTAGTTTCTTTTGCCTGGCTGTCCTTAGTATTTTCTCCTTGTCGTTGACTTTTGCTAGCTTCACTACTATATGCCGTGGAGTTGGTCTTCTTGCATTGATAAAGTTTGGAGATCTATTGGCTTCTGTCACCTGAAGATCCATCTCCCTCACCAGATTTGGGAAGTTCTCAGCCATTATTTCTTTGAATAGACTTTCTGACCCTTTCTCCTTCTCTTCTCCCTCTGGTATACCTATAATCCTTACGTTGCATCTCCTAATTGTGTCTGATAATTCTCGGAGAGTTTCTTCATTTCTTTTTAGTCTTGCTTCTCTCTCCTCCTCTGCCTGCAGCAATTCTATATTGCCATCTTCCAAATTGCTAATTCTTTCCTCCATATTATCGGCCCTACTGTTCAGAGCATCTAGATTTTTCTTAATCTCCTCTATTGTGTTCTTCATTTCCAATATTTCTGTTTGGTTCTTCTTTATCGTATCAAACTCTTTTGTGACATAGCTCCTGAACTCGTTGAGTCGTCGGTCAGAATTCTCTCTTAACTCATTGAGAATTTTAATGATGGCTGTTTTGAAGTCATCATCATTTAGGTTATATATCTCATTTTCTTTGGGATTGTTTTCTGTGTATTTGTTACTTTCTTTCTGTTCTGGAGATTTAATGTATTTTTTCATATTGCTTGATGTTGTTGATTTGTGCCTCCGCATGGAGATAGAGTTTAGTTGCTCCTTTCACTTGTTTCAGCTGCTGTGGTGGGGGAGCAGCTGTTATGGGCTTTTCCAGCAGCCAGGGGTGGGATCACTTATATTTGTCGCTCCGTTGCTGTCGGCACCCACAAAATCTCACTTGTCCTCTATGGGTCGCAGGAGAGCTATTGGCATCTTCTACAGTCTGTGGTTAGTTCACCTAGCTATGCTGCTTTTGCCCTGGGGTCTTCCAGCCTTGTGGCTGGCGGCTGGGTGTCTTCTACTGGTGCTGTGCAGAGGCTTTCCCTAAGGCTGCTGTGAGCCTGTAGGGTTTCCCCCTAGGCTACGAAGCTGGGTCTCTGGAAATCCCCCCAGCCCCAGTCCTCTCCGAGATCTCCGGCTATCCCTAGTCCCACGGGGCGGGCAAGGGCAGCTGGGGGTCGCCCCGCCCTCTGGGATTCTCTCCGGGCCTCTCCCGGAGCCGTGAATGCTCGGCGTGGCCCCTCTGCTAATTACAGACAGAGAGCTTTGTCTGCTGACTGGGCGGAACTCCGGCGCTTCCCCTCCGGGTTGCAGAGCCGGCCTTTGAAACTTCCCCCAGCCCCAGTCCTCTCCGAGATCTCCGGCAATCCCTAGTCCCACGGGGCAGGCAACGGCAGCTGGGAGACCTCTCCGTATGCTCAGCAACTCTCTCTGGGACTCTCCGGGCGCCGCGAACACCAGGCGGGGTCTCCCCACCAATGGCGGGGAGAGACTCTCCCCGCAGGCTCAGGTGTGCAACTCCAAAGTTTCCCTCTGCGTTTAGGAGTAATTTCGGGGGGTTTAGGTAGGGTTCTGGTCACCTGTTTCCACCGTCGCTCCTCTGTTGTGTGCTCGCTCCTGCCCTAGATGTGTGTAGATCCTCTGGGGGCGTCCGTTGGAAGAAAGCTGCTTGCGGGTACTAGGCTGCTCGTCAGGGTCGGAGAGTTTTCACCTATTTCCACATCCTCCCGGAGGAAAGTCCTTCCGCCTTCCGATGTATAGTCGCGTGGGTATCTCAGACGTCCTGAGATGCTGTCTGGATAGCCTTTGTCAAGCGATAAGTGTCTAAATAATTAGGCTCGAAGGGGGAGAGACAAAGAGGACTACTCACGGCACCATCTTGGATCCCTCCCCTTGACTGAGACATTTTAAATGGTAAGTTGTAAAACATTTTAAATGCCTTTTTTTGGCTTCTACTTGGAAAGATAAAATAATAAATCATATGTAACCCCAATTTACACTGGGAAGAAATCAAAGGCTTGGGTTATAATTCAATTGACTGGAAGCTTTTTCTAATTTTATTAGGAGAGTGGTGGCTATTTAGGATCCTTATCCCTCTGCATCCAGCTTCCCCATCCTCCAATACACCCAGCTTTTCTCTCTCTCCAAATTTTTATCGACTTATTTGAGGGAATAAAAGGCAGAGACTTCCCTAAAATGGCCCTTGTGAAGACCCTGCCCTACGCAGGGCCTGCCCCATGCTATCTGCCTATGAGCCATGATCCAAGCTTAATACTGACCGCCTCCCTCACCTTGAGTCTGCACTGATGCTGACTAGTCCCCTCTCCTCTCAAGGCCCAAACACTTGCCCTTGATTGTGCCAGATCTCTCAGTGGCCCTTGGATAGCATGACTTGCTGAGATTATAGATCCTTTGTTTTCTCCACCCCACCTTTTAAAGCAGCCTCGCTCTTTTAGCTTTTGTAGCCCACTCACCCACCACCAACCCTCACGTTTACTTATAGGGCTGCCTTATTAGCCATCTTCCCTCACTCCAACCCTGTACCTAGAAATAGGAAAAGCGTCCTGGACTCCTTTCCACCTCAGGTGACTGCTCTAACCCCCAAGGCACCCACTCTAGCAGGATGAGGATTATTTAAAAGTCGCCTCATTAATCCTGGTATGCTATGGCTGGTCTAGGAGTCTCAAGGTCCCTTCCGAACTGCAGGTCAGAGTCTTCGTGAGATCTGGAGCCCTGGGGCCTACAGAAAGTTCCCAAAGTTCCGGCAGCGGGTTTGCCAACTAAGCTGCTCAGGGACTTTCTCCTGCCAAGAAGCAAAACAATTCTTTAGCAGGTGCAAGTGACTTCTAGCCATTTATTTTCTCACAGCTGCAGTCCAGAGAATAAGCTATACAACAAGGATACAAAGAGATACATTATGAACAAATGCCAATGAGAGTTCCAAGTGTTATTCTGGAGTTTTTAGAAGCTTTTTCAGGTGAAAAAAAATTAAATTTACCTTCATTTAAAACTTTCTCAGTAATTTCCATTAATACATATGTTAGTGTAAAGAAAATAATGTTTTTTAACATAAAGGTAAAATAGAAAACAAATATCCTTAAGGGCTTATTGCTTTAATTATTAAAAAAAAATACCATTACTTTAGGTAGCTCATTTGATTCAATCGATTCAACTAACACCATTCTGAAAAGTTGTTAGAAATATTGAGTAACTAAATGAAGAAAATCCATCTTGGATTCTGTAGACAAAGGAGATACACAAATATAAATATTCAGAGCTTATGCTTGAATTATTCATAGCAACTGGGGACATATAAACATTCATTAATAGAATTAGTGACTGGGAGGAAATTAGTAACTGGGGACAAATAAAATTCATTAATAATCTGAAAATAATATATATTCTTCTGTTTGAAACTATTTCCCCACAACACAGATGATAAGAGTTTATAACAAGTAAAAGAGACTTGAGTTTTTCTGTTTTACTCTCATGTCCTTCTGAGGCAAATGTGAGTGAACAACAAAAATTTCAGAAAGCACCCACAGAAAAGACAAAAACATGAAAAAACCTGAATCCAAATAATACAGAGTTCATGCTTCAGTTGCTTAAACTTCACCTGTATAAAGGTTGGTTGTAATTGTTAGAAAATAAAAATATTTTGCAGTGTTTCAGGTTCCAACAATAGTATTTCAGATTGGCAAGAAGAGACCACAAACTCACATGCACATACATACGCACATATATGTGGAGTAAGATTGATTAAATTTCTGATTTAATTAACCAATGATTCGGAACATGGGGTGGCCCCACAGAGCAGAAGCAGATGCATCCTTCTCTGGTCTTGTCCCCGTGGTGACACTTGATGCATGATTATGCATTCAGCAACACTAAATCTCCTGACCTCAGAGTCATGATTTTTCTTTAGCACCCGTTCGATTATTAGCATCTTCCTGAATTTTGGCTAAACACTCAACTGATTCTTATTCATTATATCCATATTCATTATATCCATAGAGCTCATTCCCTTACTTGCTTCAGATCTCCAATCAAATTTTACCTTCTCAGACCCAGACTACCCTATATGAAAAGTATTCTCATCATTCTCTATCTCCGGAATCCTATTTTACTTCTCTTCAAAGTACATATCACCATATCATTTCTCTATTCTTTTCTTGCTTGCCTCCCTTGCCCCATTAGAATGTAAACTTTCTGAAAGCAGATGCCCTGTAAGTTTTGTTCACTGCTATATTCTTAGATCAGAGTACAGTGTCCCATAGATAGTAGCCCCTCAGTAAATATTTGTTTAATACATGAATAGACGGGGAAACAACAATTTGGAAGAAGAGAATCAGTTGTATTTTAGATATGTTGAAGTTGAGGAGCTTGGAAATGTGTTAAAAATGAAGAAAGACGAGGAGGAGGAGGACACAGAGGAGGAGGGGGAGGGGAGACGGAGGAGGAAGAGGAGGAGGAGATTCAGGAGCTAAACACCCAAGTGTGATAAATAAATGTAAATAAAACTGGTGGGAGTAGACAGTTCCTTCAGGTAAAAAAATTAAGTGCTAAGAGAGAAGAAAATGGGACTGAGTAGAGAATCTCATAGAATACTTGTTATTGAAAAAAGGTATAGAAGAGAATTAAATTAAAGGTATGGGGAATAGGCTATCAGAGAATAATAATAAGGCATATAATTCCAAGAGGCAGAAGCTCGTCAATTGAGCCCAGACCTGCAGGGAAGACCAAGCAGATGAGGACCAGGTGGACTGGTACGAAGTCACTGGTGACCTCTGGAAGACCAGTTTTGGAATAGTGGGACAGAAACCAGGTCTTAGTACCTTGAGATATGAAGAGAATGGGGTGAAAAGGTGGAGACAGAGGGTCAAGATTCTCTTTTTATGTCACCTGAGCTTCAAGGGTACCTGAAATATTTGTTGAATAAATAAATGAATGAATGGATACAATTTTTCTCCCCAGAACCAAGATGGCACATAAATTGTGGCTGAGGTCATGGGATTAAAATGGTAAACAAGACACTCTTTTCAACAGCATAGTTTGTATAAAAATATTTCCCTAATCAAAATCAATTTTCTGAATGGTTTTCCATTAATAAACATGCACAGTTTATTCCTGTAACTCCTTTTTAATGAGCTCCTATGATTTTCATTTGCACTTTGTTTTTTATTTTTGTTTGAAATGCATTCCTGTTTAATGGAGCCTGCAGAAAGTTAACTTGAGGCCCCATCTCTCAGTGGGGCCTGACTTGTATTCTTTGGAATTGAGGACCTCTTGGCTGTGCTCCACTGAGTTAGCTTCCCAGGTATGCCAGAGACAACGCTGACGTAGAAAGGAGTGTGTCCTGAAGTGAATTAATAAAAGGTTTACTTAAGAAAGTAACATGATAATAGAATATATGGAAGATAAAAATCCACTCAGCTTTCCACCAGAAGGACAACCAAACTGTTACATCAGTAAATATATTTCTAGTGAGGTTTAAATATAAAATTATGATTAAATTTCTTGCTTTTCTGAACCCAGAGCAAATTTGTCTTAGTCTATCCCTGTGGTTCTCAAATGAGAGTGTGCTTTGAAACCACCTGGAAGAGTTGTTAAAACACAGATTGCTGGGCTGCGCTTCCCTAGTTTCTGTCTGGGGTGGGGCCAGATAATTTGCATTTCTAACAAGCTCTTCAGCAATGAGGATGCTGCTGGACAGAACCACACTTCCAAAAACCACTGGTCTGTGCAAACTATACTACGCATTTTCATAATTTCTTTCCCTACTTTTCTGCTGTCCTTCAGAGAAAATGAGCCAAATTCTCATTTCAACACTACTGTCCTGGCTTCTGTCAGTTTCTCTTGTGGAAAACAAAAAATTTAAAGCTTTAAAAGAAGGAACAAAGTGAGGTTAGGAGTAACCAACCCTGGGTTTCCAATCTGCTACTCATTTTTAAGTGGAATGAAGGTTTTATCTTACTCAATAAGATGTTAGTGCCTCTTGGAAATAAGAGCACAATGGGGGCTGGCCCCAGGGCATAGTTCACATACACCAATCCCAGGTGTGGATCTACACACTGCTCATCAAGCACTGCATCCCACATACAAAATAGAGGAAGATTGGCACAGATGTTAGCTCAGGATCAATCTCACTTACCAAAAAAAAAAAAAAAAGGAAAGAAAGGAGAGCACAACTGAAATCACACAAATGTGACAGAACTGTCTAGTGCTAAAATGCTGTTCTCTTTCAACTGCAAAACATTCATAAAATAAGTCTTGTCCCCATCAAAGTCTCTTTAATACTAGAAAAAGAAGGTAGTGGTCATAAAATGACAGGAAAAAATAACACTCACTTGCCACACAGATCGTTATTTTCCAATTTTTATTTTGTTTTTAAGTCAAAGAAGAAACAGTACACCTAGAGTCAAAACAATCTAAAGATAGATTGCAGTGCTTGTATTGGGATCTTTACAACTAAATTATTTTTTTTCCTTTGCTTAATGTACTGACAAAAAGAAGAGACACAATATGGTATCATAAGTAGGGCATAATTTGTGTGCAGAGCTGACAGGGCAAGTCATATGAGGCTCTAAATGAGCTTCTCACCTACTCTCCACTTGAGCAATTCCAAATATGTTAGGGCCACGTTGATTAAAACATTTGTAAGAACAAATTAATATTCGAAGAGGTACAAGCTGTAGATTTCTGCTTATCTTCCAGTTCTAAAAAGCAAAGATCAAAAATAAAGTTAAGACAGTGCTCAATAAATATTTTTAAATAAAATACATATTAGCTTTATGAGGGCTCAAATAAATAAAATCAGAAATGAAAGAGGAGAAATTACAACGGACACCTCAGAAATACTAAAGATTATAAGAGAATACTATGAAAAGCCATATGCTAACAAATTGGATAATCAAGAAGAAATGGATAAATTCTTAGAATTATACAACCTTCCAAAAATGAATCAAGAAGAAATAAAGAATTTGAATAGACCAATCACCAACAAGGAGATCAAAACAGTAATCAAAAGCCTCCCAAAAAATGAAAATCCAGGACCAGATGGCTTCCTTGGTGAATTCTACCAAACATTCAAAGAAGACTTAATACTCGTCCTTCTCAAATTCTTGCAAAAAATTGAAGAGGAGGGGAGGCTTCCTAACTCATTCTAAGACGCCAACATTATCCTGATACCAAAACCAGACAAGGACAACACAAAAAAGAAAGTTACAGATCAATATCACTGATGAACATCAATATCCTCAACAAAATACTAGCAAACTGAATACAACAATACATTAAAAAGATCATACTTCATGATCAAGAGGGTTTCATTCCAGGGATGCAGGGATGGTTCAACATCCACACATCAATCAACGTGACACACCACATTAACAAAACGAAGAATAAAAATCATAGGATCATCTCAATAGATGCAGAGAAAGCATTTGACAAGATACAAGATCCCTTTATGAAAAAAACTGAATAAAACTGGTATAGAAGGGAAGTACCTCAACATAATAAAGGCCATATATGACAAGCCCACAGCTAATATCACTCTCAATGGAGAAAAACTGAAAGCTATCCCTCTAAGAACAGGAACCAGACAAGGATGCCCACTTTCACCACTCTTATTTAACATAGTATTGGAAGTCCTAGCCAGAGCAATCAGCAAAAAAGGAATAAAAGGGATCCAAATTGGAAAGGAAGAAGTGAAACTGTCACTATTTGCAGATGACATGATTTTCTATATAGAAAACCCTAAAGAACCCACTAAAAAACTTTTAGAAATAAGAAACGAATACAGTCAAGTTGCAGGATACAAAATTAACATACAAAAATCAGTTGTATTTCTACACACTAACAGCGAAGTAGCAGAAAGAGAAATTAAGAATACAATCCCATTTAGAATTGAAATAAAAAGAATAAAATACCTAAGAATAAATTTAACCAAAGAGGTGAAAGATCTGTACACTGAAAACTATAAAACATTGTTGAAAGAAATTGAAGACACAAAGAAATGGAAAGATATTCTGTGCTGTTGGATTAGAAGAATTAACATGGTTAAAAGGTCCATACAGGGGCCGGCCCGGTGGCACAGCGGTTAAGTTCACACGTTCCACTTCTCGGCAGCCCGGGGTTCACCGGTTTGGATCCCGGGTGTGGACACGGCACCGCTTGGCATGCCATGCTGTGGCAGGCGTCCCACATATAAAGTAGAGGAAGATGGGCATGGATGTTAGCTCAGGGCCAGGCTTCCTCAGCAAAAAAAGAGGAGGACTGGCAGTAGTTAGCTCAGGGCTAATCTTCCTCAAAAAAAAAAAAAAAGGTCCACACATCCTAAAGCAATCTAGAAATAAAGATTCAATGCAATCCCTATTAAAGTTCCAACAACATTTTTCACAGAAATAGAACAAAGAATGTTAAAATTTCTAGGGAACAACGAAAGACTCTGAATAGCCAAAGGAATCCTTAGGAAAAGGAACAAAGCTGGAAGTATCACACCCCCTGATTTCAAAATATACTACAAAGCCATAGTAACCAAAACAGCCTGGTACTGGCACAGAAACAGACACACAGATCAATGGAATGGAGTCGAGAGCCCAGATATAAAACCACACATCTATGGACGGCTAATTTTCGGCAAGGGAACCAAGAATATACAATGGAGAAAGGAAAGTCTTTTCAATAAACAGTGTTGGGAAAACTGGACAGCCACATGCAAAAGAATGAAACTAGCCCACTACTTACATCATACACAAAAAGTAACTAGAAATGGATTAAAGGCTTGAGTGTAAGACCTGGAACCATTAAAATTCCAGAAGAAAACATAGACAGTATGCTCTTCAACAGTGGTTTTAGCAGCATATTTTCAAGTACCATGTCTGACCTGGCAAGGGAAACAACAGGAAAACATAAACAAATGGGACTACATAAAACTAAAAAGCTTCTGCAGAGCAAAGGAAACCAGCAACAAAATGAAAAGACAACCTAATAACTGGGAGAAGATATTTGAAAACCATATACCTGATAAGGGGTTAATATCCAAAATATGTAAAGAACTCATACATCTCAACAACAAAAATAACAGCCCAATTAAAAAATGGGCAAAAGATGGGCCAGCCCTGCGGCTGAGTGGTTGAGTCTGCATGCTCCGCTTTGGCGGTCCAGGATTTCACCTGTTTGGATCCTGGGCGTAGACCTAGCACTGCTCATCAAGCCATTCTGAGGCAGCACCCCACACAGCAGACCTAGAAGGACCTACAGCTAGAATATACAACTATGTACTGGGGGGCTTTGTGGAGAAGGAAAAAAAAGAAAGATTGGCAACTGATGTTAGCTCAGGGCCAATCTTAAAAAAAAAAAAAATGGGCAAGAGATCTGAACAGACATTTCTCCAAAGAAGATATACAGATGGCCAACAGGCACATGAAAAGATGTTCAACATCATTAACTATCAGGGAAATGCAAACCAAAACTACAATGGGTTATCACCTCACCCCCATCAGAATGGCTATAATTAACAAGACAGGAAACAATAAGTGTTGGAGAGGATGTGGATGGAAGGGAGCCCTCATAACACTGGTGGTGGGAGTACAAACTGGTGCAGCCACTATAGAAAACAGTATGCAGACTCTTCAAAAAATTAAAAATAGAAATACCATATGATCCAGCTATTCCACTGATGGGTATTCATCCAAAGAACATGAAAACACAAATGCATAAAGATACATGCACCCCTATGTTCATTGCCGCATGATTCACAATAGTGAAGAGTTGGAAGCAACCTAGGTGCCCATCAAGGGATGGATGGATAAAGATGTGGTATATATACACAATGGAATACTACTCGGCCATAAGAAATGATGACATCTAGCAGTTTGTGACTACATGAATGGAACTTGAGGGCACTATGTTAAGTGAAATAAGTCAGAGGGAGAAAGTCAAATACCGTATATGATGTCACTCATAAATAGAAGATAAAAACAACAACAAACGAACACACAGAGACAGAGATTGGATTGGTGGTTACCAGAGGGGAAGGTGGGAGGGAGGAGGGGCAAAGGGTTCATTAGGCACATGTGTGTGGCGATGGATTGTAACTAGTCTTTGGGTGGTGAACAAGTCATCTACACAGAAATCGAAATACATAACGATGTACACCTGAAATTTATGTAATGTTATAAACCACTGTTACCACAATCAAAAATAAAAAATCAAACAACAAAAACAAACAAAAAATCCATGAATGAAAGCACTAATGAACTGTTTACCTTTACAAAAAAAAAAATATTAGCTTTCTCAGAGATTCCAGAACATTGACTTCTAAAGGACACATTACTCCATTTGTGCTTGATTTGATCTTTTCCCACACACAAATAAACAAACTTAACTAGCTAAAAAAGATAGATTCAACACTAAACAAAATTCAAATAATAAAGGATTATTATTTATGCTTTTGTCCAAACATATTATATTGTCTAGCCAGAAAGTGTTTGAGATGAAGGTAAAAAATGGTGCAGAACCTACACAAATCTGACTTCTGTCCTACAGAAGTTGATCAATCAGCAGACATTTATTGAAGTCTCCAGTGAACATCTTCATTTAACCTGTCCAGCATCCATTTCCGATGTAAATTTATCTTCCTAATACTCTTTATTCACTGTCTATGATGTTCATTAAGATCTTCTCTGGCTTGGTTTCAAGCAAATTTTCAATATATGACAAGTTTTTGTACTTCAAATATCTCTGATGTCACTTCTCAATGCGCAAAATAGGCAGTCAAAAACCTTGTTAGCTAACTTAGTGTACATGTCCTGACCACTAATGCCGGATATAATGGCAACCTCAAAAGCTTACCATTTACATGCTTTGTAAACAACTTCCGAAGTCAACAAAACTCTCAGTGAGAGAATCCAAAACAGAGTCACACAACTAGTAGTTTAACTGGTTGATAATGCTGCTTAGTTTTATCATGAACCCATTGGGTCATTGCCATCAAAATCCACAGTGAGAGATTTCATTACTGTTCTGTTCACTCTTCCAGAAAAGAACTTTGTGGGACCATTTAAAGGTTCAACCATCTAAGCACAATATTAAACCATCCTTGAGAGAATAATAGCCTTTCAACCCTAGTGATAAATCACTGGGGAGCCAAATCATATGTTATATCACATTCATCCACCTCCAACAGTGATTATTAAGTGCTCAGAGGATACATGGCACTATTCTAATGACAAAATATTTTGGATGAAGGTGGAAAATGGTACAGAACCTCTACAAACCTGACTTCTTTCCTAAAAGGAAGTTTAGTTGATCAATCAGCAAACATTTAGCGAAACCTCCAATGGGCATCTTGTTTTTGCCTGCCCAGCATCCATTTCCCACTCTGCTGGCACAAAAGCCCACCTTTTCCTTTGGGGAACCACCCTTTCTCTGATTTCAGTGCATATATTATGGGAAGGGGAGGTCAACTGATCCCACATCCTGGCTCAAGACGTAGCCACATAACTCAGGCCCTGCACAAGACCCAAGAGAGTCTAATAAAGCCAATGAGCATCAGTCCCAGAGCTATCCCAGGATCTACTGCCAGAGGGAAGCTCTCCCTCTACTGCCATAGGGCACAATTTAGGGAGCTCCTACCTGGAAGCAAAACCAAGACAAAGGAAAGCAGAGACAACACAGGGAAGGACAGATTTCTGATGATAAATTTGGGTACCTGATCCAACAAGACTAAATATTCAGCCAGACTCATCCCCGGGCATTCTTCACTACTTGAGTTAATGTATGAGTTAGGTTTCTTCAACTTGCAACCAAGAATTCTGACAAATTACAAGCAACCTAAAACCTGCATGATATTAGGCAAAGTGCCAAGGACACAAAGATATGCAACAAACAGTCCCTGCCTCTAAGAATCTTTTTAGCATCTAGTTGGAAAGATAAGACACAAACACAAAAAATAACTAGAAACATAAGGCTCAACCCAATGATAGTTTCGATATGAGTGCAGAGAAGGGAGACACCATCATAGGCTGCATAGTAAGCAAGATTTCACAATAAAAGAACATGGTGAGGTGGGTCTTGAAAGATGACTAGGATGTGGCTGCCTGGGGAGGACACGAAAGGACATTCAGAAAGGGTGAACTATGAGAGCAAAAATTCAAGAATGTGCATATTATGTTGGGGAAACATTACAGTATAAACAATAAATGGACCATAAAATGTTGAATCATGGACATCAGCAATAAATACATTAGTCCAGAGGTAAAAATAATTCATAAATGGTTTTCTAATGATAGACACATTATGTATAGTGTTTTAAATCTACTCTTTATGAGATCATATCGATTAATCGGATTATAATGGCTAAGTGTTGAAATTGTGCTTGGAGAACTAGTGACAAAAGTCAAAAGCTAAATGAGGTCTTTTCCATTTCCATATAGTAGACAACCTTCTCATCCAACCAGTTATATTCCTGCCCACAACATCTCATCTGGAACTAAAAGGCTATCAAAATAAACCATGTTACATACATTTCACTCAGCTCCTGTTTAAGAAACTAGGAGAAAGAGTAGAGCCATGAGCCAAGAGCAGGAGGTTACCAAAAAATACACACAAACCAAGAACAAGTGGAGCCATAGAGTTACTCAGTTTGCTTTGTCCAGTTTCCCCATGAGGTGAAAAGTTTACACTAGAAACTATCAAAGGTATTTTCTATTTCTACTGTGCTTTTAGCCATTTCCCTTGTGTCATTAAGAAACTATACGGGCAGAATTTGAGTTGGCTCTTGTTGCAGGCAAGAATGCAAAGTGTCTGTGTCCATCTTTTGCCTTCTTGGGGGTATTATTTTTTAATCGGAGTAAAACACTTGAACTTTTTAGGAACTTATTTTACTAAAAGCCATTATCAGTTTTGTATTGAATATGGAACCTTGCTTGTGTTTATTCTCTAGCTTAATAATTACTATTTCTGATATAATATTTCTCAGAGCTATGAATTGTTTCCTGGAAATTTTACTGAGAAAAATGGACTCAACATAATTCCTTGGTAACATACTTTTCCATCTAGTGTCATTGGACTCAGCAATGTTTGCAGGAAAAAAGGAAGTCTCTAATACGTTACCCCTTGATTTCCATTTAAATTTCTGTTTCCGCTTGTGGTATCAGTATGACATTTCTCCATTTGAATGAGCATGTTACAAAGGAATAGTGACACACCCTCTTATAGAGGACATCTCTCCACAAACCTCAATTAACAAAACCTCACAATTCTGTCAAAGATAATCACTGCTTTGGTCATTGTTTACAGATAGAAATTGAAACACTGAAAGATCCTTTTTGTCAAGCCAAAGTCAAAAGAGGAAAAGAAGTTGGTCTATGATTAGACATGCTTTTATTTTGAAAGTATACCTTTTAACAAAAAGCTTTAAAATGTGAAATGTTATACCAAATTCTAAGTTTTCACTCTTTACTATTGACAGTGAAATGCATTATTTCCTAAAGCAAATAAACATATGATTATATCCCCTCCCTATTTTAGGGAAAAGTAGTTTTGCACGTCAAGTTTAAATATGCAAGTTTACTAAGTTATATATTTGTTGAATGGTAGAATTGAGAAATTTTTTTAAAAATAACTCAAAATATGCCTCAGTGACAATCACTGCCATATTTTAAACTTTGAGAAATCAAAAATTATCAAAATATATATTTATATTACACAGTATAAAGTAAAGCTTTGGATAAGGTTTCAATATTACATGAAGCACAAAGAATAGGAAAAAAGAGCAAAATGGTTTCCTGTTTTCTTGGGAAAAGGTGTTATGGTAGGCATGACCGCGGTCCCCCAAAGATGTCCATGTCCTAATCCCTGGAAGCTGTGAATGTGTATATCACCTTAAATGGCCAAAGGGACTCTGCAGATGTGACTAAGTTAAGGATCTTGAGATAGACTGGTTATCCTAGATTATCCACAGGGACCCAATTTCATCACAAGGATTGTTAAAAGTGGAAGAGGGAGGAAGAAGAGAGGTCCAAGTGATGCCATATGAGAAGGACTAGATGTGCGGATGCTGGCTTTGAGAATGGAGGAAGGACCATGAGCCAAGGAATGTGAGTGGCCTCCAAAAGCTGAGAAAATTAAGAAAATGACTTTTCCCGTAGAGCTTCCAAAAAGGAATACAGCCATGGTGACACCTTGATTTTAGCTCAGGGAGACCCATGTTGGACTTCTGACCTACTAAACTGTAATAAATTTTTGTTGTTAAGATATCAAGTTTATGGCAATTTGTGACAGCAGCAATAGAAAACTAATACTGGTATCATGTTCCAAATTAACAAGACCATGAAAAGCATGACTATGACAGCCCCTCTCCCTGTTATGGAATCAAGGCACTTTGGAGCTAGAAGGGACTTTGGGTCTAATGCATTAATTGTCCACATAAGGAAACTAATCCAGATACAGTGAGAAGGAAGGTGACATTCCTTAGGCCTCATAGTTCAAGGCAGAGACAGGAATAGAATCTAAGTTCACTAAATTCTATATCAGTATTAGTCATAGTATGCTTCCCAGCTTCTTTCACCAATGTACGATTTTGATTATAGTTTAATAATAATTTGCAGAACTATTTGGAAGAATGAAAGTTGTTGGAAAGTGCACATTTTCAAATAATGCATAGAAAGATATTGCTTTGCTGTTCTTATCTGTCTCCAACTGATGGCTAAACATATTCACTTGAATGATCTTTGCATCACTTGAAACTCAATATGTCTAAAATGAAGCTTGGGGTCTTGTCTCCCAAATCAGCTCCCTCTGGAATTTTCTGATTTTCTCCTTCACCCACCTCTGAGGTTTCTGATATCCAATCACTCAATAAGTTCTATCTTCCTTCCTACCTCATAGTGCTTCCTTTCCTTATACCTATATCTTATACCTTATATCCACAGTAGGCAACCACTCTAATTGGTGGTTTCTTTTTTTCAGTGTCTCTTTTCTTCAACCTCCACTAACCCAGCACAGTACCGTCAAATGATTCCTTCTAAAATATATCTTTCTTTATATCATTGACTTGTCCCCATATATTCAGTAGGACTCCATTTCTTAACAGGATCAAGTTTAAACTCCTTATTTTATCCTTTGACAAGTCCATAGAATTTGACCCCAACTTTTTTTATAATTTCTCCTCCTCCCACTCCAATCCACAAACAAGCTTAATTGATTCACTGCCCTATGAACATGATTCATTCTCCTCCATATCATTCTCTTCTCTTAAAATAACCTCTCTCTTTCCTTCTCCATGTACCTGAATTGTACCTATGTTGAGGCCCTGTACAAGTTCTAGCACCTTTCTGAGCACTTCCCAGGTCAGACAACCTATGGTGATCTCACCTTCTACTTTGAAGCTCTCAAGCAATTGGTCTCCACCACTCATTTGACATTTAGTTTATATTGCTAATGTTTTTTACATCTTCAGATTTTAAACTCAGCTTGCGCATTTAAACCATTTGTAACAAAATAGGCTCCCTACTTATTTGCATTGTACTTGGCACCCAGAGTTTCCTGCTTAAAGTAGACTGTCAAATATTTATGGAGTGACAAAATAATTTTTTTATTAAGGTTATGAAAGTTAACATTCTTGTGAAATTACAGTTGTACATCCTTATTAGTCATGTTGTAGGTACACCACTTCACCCCTAGTGCCCTCCCCCCACCCCCTTCTCCCCTGGCAACCACCGATCAGTTCTCTTTGTCCATATGTTAACTACCACCTATGAGTGGAGTCATACAGAGTTCGTCTTTCTCTGTCTGGCTTATTTCACTCAACATAATACCCTCAAGGTCTATCCATGTTGTTGTGAATGGGACGACTTTGTCCTTTTTTATGGCTGAGTAGTATTCCATTGTACATATATACCACATCTTCTTTATCCAATCCTCAGTTGCTGGGCACTTAGGTTGGTTCCATGACTTGGCTATTGTGAATAATGCTGCAATGAACATAGAGGTGCATGGAACTTTTGGAATTGCTGATTTCAGGTTCTTAGGATAGATATCCAGTAGTGGGATGGCTGGGTCATAAGGTATTTCTATTCTTAACTTTTTGAGGAATCTCCATACTGTTTTCCATAGTGGCTGCACCAGTTTGCATTCCCACCAACAGTATATGAGGGTTCCCTATTCTCCACAGCCTCTCAAATATTTGTCACTCTTGGTTCTGGATATTTTTGCCATTCTAACAGGTGTAAGGTGATATCTTAGTGTAGTTTTGATTTGCATTTCCCTGACGATTAGTGATGATGAGCATCTTTTCATGTGTCTATTGGCCATCCGTATATCTTCTTTGGAGAAATGTCTGTTCATGTCCCCTGCCCATTTTGTAATTGGGTTGTTTGATTTTTTATTGTTGAGTGGTGTGAGTTCTTCGTATATTATGGAGATTAACCCTTTGTTGGATAAATAACTTGTGAATATTTTTTCCCAATTAGTGGGCTGTTTTTTTTGTTTCAATCCTGTTTTCCCTTGCCTTGAAGAAGCTCTTTAGTCTGATGCAGTCCCATTTGTTTATTCTTTCTATTGTTTCCCTCATGTGAGGGGTTATGGTGTCCAAAAAGATTCTTTTGAAACTGATGTCAAAGAGTGTACTGCTGATACTCTCTTCTAGAAGACTTATTGTTTCAGGCCTAATCTTTAGGTCTTTGATCCATTTTGAGTTTATTTTAGTAAATGGTGAAAAAGAATGGTTGATTTTCATTCTTTTACATGTGGCTGTCCAGTTTTCCCAGCACCATTTGTTGAAGAGACTTTCTTTCCTCCATTGTAGGCCCTCAGCTCCTTTGTCAAAGATTAGCTGTCCATAGATGTGTGGTTTTATCTCTGGGCTTTCAATTCTGTTCCATTGATCTGTGGACCTGTTTTTGTACCAGTACCATGCTGTTTTGATTACTGTAACTTTGTAGTATGTTTTGAAGTCAGGGATTGTGATACCTCCAGCTTTGTTCTTCTTTCTCAGGATTGCTTTAGCAATTTGGGGTCTTTTGTTGCCCCATATAAATTTTAGGATTCTTTGTTCAATTTATGTAAAGAATGACATTGGAATTCTGATTGGGATAGCATTGAATCTGTAGATTGCTTTAGGTAGTATGGACATTTTAACTAAGTTTATTCTTCTAATCCATGTGCATGGAATGTCTTTCCATCTCTTTATGTCGTCGTCGATTTCTTTCACGAAGGTTTTGTAGTTTTCATTGTATAGATCTTTCACTTCCTTGGTTAAATTTATCCCAAGGTATTTTATTCTTTTTGTTGTGATCGTGAATGGGATTGAGTTCTTGAGATCTTTTTCTGTTAGTTCATTCTTAACATATAGAAATGCTACTGATTTATGTATGTTGATTTTATACCCTGCAACTTTGCTGTAGTTGTTGATTGTTTCTAATAGATTTCTATGGATTCTTTGGGGTTTTCTATATATAAGATCATGTCGTCTGCAAACAGTGAGAGTTTTACTTCTTTGTTGCCTATTTGGATTCCTTTTATTTCTTTTTCCTGCCGAATTGCTCTGGCCAAAACCTCCAGTACTATGTTGAATAAGAGTGGTGAAAGTGGGCACCCTTGTCTTGTCCCTGTTCTGAGAGGGATGGGTTTCAGTTTTTGTCCGTTGAGTATGATGTTGGCTGTGGGTTTGTCATATATGGCCTTTATTATGTTGAGGTACTTTCTTTCTATACCTATTTTATTGAGGGTTTTTATCATAAATGGATGTTGGATCTTGTCGAATGCTTTCTCTGCATCTATTGAGATGATCATGTGGTTTTTGTTTCTCATTTTCTTAATGTAGTGAATCACACTGATTGACTTGCGGATGTTGAACCATCCCTGTGTCCCTGGTATAAATCCCACTTGATCATGGTGTATAATCTTTTTGGTATATTGCTGTATTCGGTTTGCCAAAATTTTGTTGAGGATTTTTGCATCTATGTTCATCAGTGATATTGGCCTGTAGTTTTCCTTCTTTGTGTTGTCCTTGTCAGGTTTGGGGATCAGGGTGATGTTGGCTTCATAGAATGTATTAGGGAGTGCTCCATCTTCCTCTATTTTCTGGAATAGTTTGAGAAGGATAGGTATTAAATCTTCTTTGAATGTTTGGCAGAATTCTCCAGAGAAGCCATCTGGTCCTGGACTCTTATTTTTGGGGAGGTTTTTGATTACTGTTTCTATTTCTTTACTTGTGATTGGTCTATTCAGATTCTCTATTTCTTCCTGATTCAGTTTGGGTAGATTGTATGAGTCTAGGAATTTATCCATTTCTTCTAGGTTGTTCAATTTGTTGGCATAGTTTTTCATAGTATTCTCTTAAGATCTTTTGTATTTCTCCAGTATCTGTTATGATTTCTCCTCTCTTGTTTCTAATTTTATTTATTTGAGACTTCTCTCTTTTTTTTTTTAGTGAGTCTAGCTAAGGGTTTGTCGATTTTGTTAATTTTTTTGAAGAACCAACTCTTTGTTTCACTGATCCTTTCTACTGTCTTTTTTGATTCAATATCACTTATTTCTGCTCTAATTTTTATTAGTTTCCTCCTTCTACTGACTTTGGGCTTTGTTTGTTCTTCTTTTTCTAATTCTGTTAGGTGTTGTTTGAGGTTGTTTATGTAAGATTTTTCTTGCTTATTGAGGTGAGCCTGTATTGCAATGAATTTCCCTCTTAGGACTGCCTTTGTTGTGTCCCAAATCATTTGGTACGGTGTGTTTTCATTTTCATTTGTCTCCAGATAATATTTGATTTCTTCTTTAATTTCTTCAATAATCCATTGTTTGTTCAGTAGCATGTTGTTTAGTCTCCACATTTTTGGCCCTTTCCCAGCTTCATTCTTGTAGTTGATTTCTAGTTTAATAGCATTATGATCAGAAAAGATGCTTGATATTATTTCAACCCTCTTGAACTTACTGATGCTTGCTTTGTTTCCCAAGATATGGTCTATCCTTGAGAATGTTCCATGCGCACTTGAGAAGAATGTGTAACCTGCTGTTTTTGGATGAAGTGTCCTATATATATCTATTAGGTCCATCTGATCTAATTTTTCATTTAATTCTATAATTTCCTTGTTGATTTTCTGTCTGGATGATCTGTCCATTGGTGTTAATGGGGTGTTGAGGTCCCCTACTATTATTGTATTACTGTTGATGTTCCTTTTAGTTTTGTTAATAGTTTCTTTACGAATTTTGGTGCTCCTGTGTTAGGTGCGTATATATTTATGTGTTATGTCATCTTTGTGGAGCATCCCTTTTATCATTATATACTGCCCGTCTTTGTCTTTCTTTATCTGTTTTGCTTTGAAGTCTACTTTGTCTGATATAAGTATGGCAACACCTGCTTTCTTTTGTGCATTATTAGCTTGGAGTATTGTCTTCCATCCCTTCACCTTGAGTCTGTGTTTGTCTTTGGGGCTGAGGTGTGTTTCCTGGAGGCAGCATATTGTTGGATCTTGTTCTTTGATCCATCCTGCCACTCTCTGCCTTTTGATTGGAGAGTTCAATCCATTCACGTTTAGAGTGATTATTGAAATGTGGGGGCCTACTGTTGCCATTTTATCGCTTGTTTTCTGGTTCTTTTGCATTTTGTCCTGATGGAGAGCTGCTACTTTGTGTTATTGTCCTTCTGCTTATCTCCTTTGTTCTGGATTTTGTAACCCCCTTCCTTTTTTTGATTTTTCAGGAATGAGGTTCTTCCTGAGCATTTCTTGAAGAGGAGGTTTTGTGGCGATGAACTCCCTTAACTTTTGTTTATCTGGGTAAGTTTTTATTTCTCCATTGTATTTGAAGGATATTTTTGCTGGGTAGAGTATTCTTGGTTGCAGGTTTTTGTCCTTCAGAGTTTTGAATATTTCATTCCAATCTCTTCTAGCCTGTAAGGTCTCTCCTGAGAAATCTGCTGATAGCCTTATGGGGTTTCCTTTGTAAGTTATTTTCTTCTGCCTGGCTGCCCTTAGTATTTTCTCTTTGTTGTTGACTTTGTTGTTTCACTACTATATGCCTTGCGGTTGGTCTTCTTGCATTAATAAAGTTTGGAGATATATTGGCTTCTGTCACATGAAGTTCCATCTCTCTTCCCATGTTTGGAAAGTTCTCAGCTATTATTTCTTTGAGCAGGCCTTCTGCACCCTTCTCCTTCTCTTCTCCCTCTGGTATACCTATAATCTTTATGTTGCATCTCCTAATTGAGTTGGAGTGACAAAATAATTTTAAAAATCCAAGTTGAACGTTCAGAATGGCAACTCCTCCATACCAGCAGTGATAAGCACTGGCAATAAGCACTACTCTAAAGTTAACTGCTTCATTTAGGAAGGGTAGCCATACATTCAGATTTTCCCAGGAGAGCACTGGTTTTCTGGTGTTTTTCCAGCTATTAATAATGTCCACTTTCAGTAGACCATTATCTTACACCATGCACAAAAATAAATGCAAAATGGATTAAAGACTTGAATCTAAGACCCGAAACCATGAAACTCCTAGAAAAAAACATAGGCAGCATGCTCTTTGACATCGGTCTGAGCAGCATATTTTCAAGTACCATATCTGACTGGGCAAGGGAAACAAAAGCAAAAATGAACAAATGGGACTACATCAAGCTAAAAAGCTTCTGCGCAAGAAAGCAAACCATCAACAAATGAAAAGACAACCTAACAATTGGGAGAAGATATTTGCAAAGCATATATCAGATAAGGGGTTAATATCCAAAATATACTAAGAACTCATACATCTGAGCAACAAAAAAACCAATGACCCAATTTAAAAATGGGCAAAAGATCTGAACAGAGATTTCTCCAAAGAAGATATACGGATGGCCAAAAGGCATATGCAAAGATACTCAACATCATTAGCTATCAGTGAAATGCAAATCAAACTGCAATGAGGTATCACCTCACTCAAGTCCGAATGGCTATAATTAACAAGACAGGAAACAAGTGTTGGAGAAGATGTGGAGAGAAGGGAACCCTCATACACTGCTGGTGGGAGTGTAAACTGGTGCAGCCACTATGGAAAGCAGTATGGAGTATCCTCAGAAAATTAAGAATAGATCTACCATATGATCCTACTCTTCCACTGCTGGATATTTATCCAAATAACTTGAAAAACACAAATGCATAAATATACATGCACCCCTATGTTCCTTGCAGCATTATTCATAATAGCCAAGACTTGGAAGCAATCTAGGTGCCCATCAAGGGGCGAATGGATAAAGAAGATGTGGTATATATACATAATGGAATACTACTCAGCCATAAGAAATGATGAAATCCGGCCATTTGCGACAAGATGGATGAACCTTGAGGTATCATGCTAAGTGCAATAAAAGTCAGAGGGAGAAAGTCAAATACCGTACGATCTCACGCATGAGTAGAAGATGAAAGCAATGACAAACAGAAACAGAGATTGGATTGGTGGTTACCATAGGGAAAGCGGGGAGGGGGGAGGGCAAGAGGGGTGATTAGGCTCACAAGTGTGGTGATGGACTATAATTAGTTTTTGGGTGGTGAACATGATGTAATCTACACAGAATTTGAAATATATTACGATGTACATCTGAAAGCTATATAATGTCATAATACAATGTTACTGCAATAAAAAAAAAATCATTGCCAAGACCAAAATATAAATAAATAATATTCACTTTCAATCTCAAAAGCATCTTGGCTTAGATGATACATTATATAGTCATTCCACCCTTAGGACAGTTTGGACTGTGGTAAGGGCAGAAACCCTTCTAAGAAAGAAAACCCTGCTCATGCTCCAGCCACTCATCTAGCTAAGCAGCATTCTCTCCTCTAAAGGGCTATCCTGCTCTCCAACACCACCTCTGCATAATCAATGTCCTTTGAAGTTTATGTGGGAGATTCAAACATTTTGGTGATACATAGATGCAGATAAATGTATTGAAGTTGAATACAATTTAAGATTCTTTAGAAGAAAAAAATCGTAGATACTGAATACAATTGCAACTCTGCCCAGCAGTCTAAGAACAAACGGGAGAGTTTTCTAAAGGGAAAAGAGAATTCAATGGGTTTTCACAGCTTAGAAGTAATCAAGACACATTGTGTGAGTTCATTTATACTATAACTGTTTTGCTATTTTCTGAATTAAGATAATAAGGACCATTCATATCATCTCAATTTTTCTGAACAATAAATACATATTACTTTCACGACTGTTTAGAATTAAAAATGTGATGCCTTCTGATCCTCTTAGTGCCTAATGTACATTAAATTGACTAACCACTGCATAAATGTTTTAAAACCTACATTCATTTTCACAGTTGACTGGCTGAAATGATCAGTTTCATAAATGAACATCAGTGGTATCTAAACAGTAATAAATTTTTACTGAAAAGTAAGATTGTGCTCTATTATTAATGAGTACAATTATTAAAGTTAATCCTACATAATGTTTCATTACTGGCAGCTTGTCATGAAAAAGGAATTAAGGCTTCAAATTTTCATTTATTTTCATAAAGCAATCCATGTTTTCACTCGTTTGTAGTGAAACCTACTCAATCTAATCTCTTTTGCGGGTAGTTTTAATTACATTACAACATTCAATATGGGGTTGAGAGTTCATGTTCCAAACTGTTCTTCCCCTAAACTCTTCAACTTTAAAGGAATCTGGGGAAATGTTAACTTCAACTAACATAACTATACCAAATGAAAACTATCAAATGCATATCTCGGGCACAAGAACACTCAAGTGTTTTGAAAGGATTTTACGAGACTATTTAGGTTCCTCTAAGTCACCAGTTCAAATGTGGCCCAAGTTGGTAGTAACTAAAAAGGACTAATTTTTGTTGCTGTTTCAAAGATTTATATCATTAGTAGTTAATACTTAAATATCAATTACATTGAAATTATTGATAATTCTGTAATTGCTAAGGACTAACTGAATTCGGATGGCGATGGCTATAACGTTTGGAAAAAGACAAAAGCATCTGGACAAATTACAGTAAAGCTTAGTATTTAAGATTGAGCAAAATTTTTCATCAGCTATTTTCCAATCCTCATCTTGCCATTTCATAAGGTAAACATGACATAATTCACATTCACCTGAATAGAAGCAATTACAATTGGATGTTTTATTGTTTCTAGTTGTTTTCTGTCAAGAATAAAGACACATTTGTCATCAACTATCTCCCTCCTTCAGCTATGTCTTCAGATGGCAAACTCCGTCAGAGACAGAAATTCTGTAAAGCACAACAGGGTAACCAGACGTTGGCATTATCAAATGGGTTCTCCTTTCATGCTAAGCTATTTATTCTCAATGTCAGCATACTCTATGTTTAGTTCCTGAAAAGATAATTAAAAAATTGAATTTTTTTTAATAGAAAGGGAGGCTTCTAGGCAAACTAGTCTTTGTATAATCTTTCATTACTTCAGTGGAAGAGTAGCATATAAAACTCTAAAGATATATAATATAAAAGTAACTGTTTACCAGTGTGGTTAATCTGATTATCACCTCTATGCATTTTCTGAATGTTTTCACTCTAGAAACAGGGAACTAAACTACCCCATTAAAATAACATGTTTTGACTGCCAAACCTCTAGTAATGTATATTCCAATCTGAATTTAGTTTATCCAACTTTTAACAATTTTTAAATATCCTCACATTTGTGTAGCATAATTTATAAATTCATACTATATACTTATTCTAATTCCATTGTCACATACTTTTTTCACTGTCATATACTTACGAAATTTTACTTGTTTGGGCTATTTGGGGCTATTTTCTCTTAGTGCTTTGAAGAATTATACCAATTCTTTCTGGCGTCTGCTTTTAGTCCATTGTCATCTCTTTGTAAGTGATCTGTTTTCTTAAAATTTTTCCTTTAGCTCTTAGTAGCTTCTCTTTGGTAGTATGTAGTTTTACCAAAATGTGTCCAGATATGGATTTGTTATTATTTATTCTGCTTGGCACTCAATGTGTTTTTTCAACGTGAGGGATCATGTCTTTGTTAATATTTGAACATTTGCTGCCATTAGCAAGGATTCACACCTAGGTCTCTGGTTTATTTTTTTAACCATTATGTTTTTAACCCATGCTATATTCTTATACTACTCTATTGCTGTTTTTATAATGCACTTGGACATATTTAATTGACAAAAATGTATTCTTACTTCCCTCTTAACTTTCAACATGAAATTATGTAGCTATCAAATCTCTTTATTCTCCTAGTCTTTCTTCCACTCTATTTTTTTTCAGTGATGTTAATCTGCATGTGTGTATGTGTGTGTGTGCATGTGTCAAATCTTGTAAGAAAATTCTTCCATTTATCTGGCTTGAATACCAGTGGTTCTGTGTTCCACTCTGCAGGTCAAAAGAAGAAAAGCTTCATCTCTCTTCCACATTACAGTCTTTCAGATATATGAAGGCTGTTGTGAATAATTGTATCACCATCGTTCAAAATAAAAATGTGCATGCTATAATGCAGAAAAAAGAGACCTGAAGGTGGTACCAGGAGGTATAAACTAAAGTTCTAATTCTGTTATTTCATAGCTTTGAGACTTATGAACAAGCTACCTAACCTACTTAGTTGCCTTACCTGTGAATGGAGACAATGAAAACCAGGTTACAAAATTAATATGAGGATCAGGGACTCATGTTATTCAAATATCACCTCCTCAGGAAAGTTTACCGTAAGTCTTCTGCTATAACTGAGTGTTTGTGTTCCCCCAAAATTTACATTTTGAAATCCTGAAGATTAACACGATGGTGTTAGGAGGTGGGGGCTTTGGGAGATGATCAGGTCATGAGGGCAGAGCCCTCATGGTCGGGATTAGTCTCCTTATAAAAGAGACCCCACAGAGATCCCTAGCATCTTCCACCTGTAAGGATACAATAAGAAGTCTGTGATCCAAAAGAGGGCCTTCATGCGACCATGCTGGCATCTTGACCTTACATTTCCAGCCCCCAGAACTGGGAGAAATAAATTTCTGTTGTTTATAAGCCACCCAGTCTGTGGTATTTCATTACAACAGCCTGAACAGCTTAAGACACTTCCTAAGTAGTTGTTGGTTCTGTCTGTGACTCCATAGCATGGATATATAATGCCTTACTATAATGCTTATAACAGTGTATTTTAATAAATAGTCTGTAATCTCCTTGATAGCATGGATTGTGTCTCATTTATCTTTGGATCCTGATAGCCCAGCCTAGGACCTTGCATAAAGTAAGTACCCATTAAAGGCACTGAAGGAAAAAAATATGAAAAAAATCCTTCATAAGTGGAAAAGCACTACCACTATCCACTTTACACTTGTTTAAAAACTTTCACATCTTCTCTTTTTGGCTTACTCAGTCTCTTAAGGTGATGAAACAGATGAGCCTCATCATTTGTAACCAAATTCTAGCCCTATTAATTCCTTAAAGTAGGTAGTACATAATCAAAACATTAAACTCTTCATCAACTGGTGTACAACACAAACTAATTTTAGGTTTCATCCTCTGCTGGCTCCTTTCCCAGCCTACCATCATGCACATATTACACCATCCTCAAAAATCTTTCCTTAAGCTTGTCTCACCCTCCGGACAACATCCTATTACTCTCTTACCTCTTACCCTCTACATTTTGTAGAGATTAGTTAAGACTTGCTGGCTTCACTTCTGTGTTCCCATTCAAGCTTTGGATCAATGCAACCTGCTTCCAGCCCTCTCACTTATTGACGCAAAGGATACCATCTTCCTGCCACAACTTTCCAGCCAAGTTTTTTCTCATTAGCCCTGAATCTTTCAACTTGGCACCTTTAAATCAACTCATTCTTGAGCCCATATTGGAGTAAGAGAATAACCAAATTTTATCATTCCCATAGGGTGGAAGTGGTTGAAAGAAGACCAGCAGGCCTTGAACAAGAAGGCACAGGGTGCATGGATGGATAAGCAGAGATTGATGGGAAGTGGATGACACAGCAGACACCATCATGGAGACAATACCATATCTGAAGTTTTGAAAGGTTGACCACATACCTCAGAGGATGCCCACACACAACAAAAGACATTGGCAGAACACATTGCTCCCACTTTCTAATATCTTGATGCTACTTAAGAGCTCCAAAAGCTGGATAACACAAGGGGGGGGAGGGGGAAGAACCCTGAATGATTGAGATTAAATCTGAAATGACCAAGAACATCCTGAAATTACCACATAAGCCTGGAATTAACTGGATTAAGTTTTCCAGTAGAATTGGAGCCCAAATAGAAGATAATTCAGCAGAAGAAAAAGTAATAAAATTCTATTTCTTACATATCTGTGTATTATAGCTAGAAAATTTGTGCTCATTCTACCTGGTTTTGCCTCTCCCTCCCTGATTGCATTTTCTCATTCTCCTTTGCTGACTCTTGCTTTTGCCTACCCCTTTAATATGGTTGTCCTCAAAGGTTCTGTTCTTCTGGTCTTCTCACCTAAGTCTCCTTGTGCAATCTTCATTCCCATGGCATCAAGTCTCACACTTACATAAACAATCCTTAAATCCACGTCACCAGCTACAATCTTTCTGTCAAAAAATAAATCTCATCTTGCTACTCCACTGCTTCAACAGCTGTAAGTAGCTGTTATGCGCTGAATTATGTCCCCTCCAAATTTATATATTGAAGTCTTAGCCCCAAAACATGACTGTATTTGGAGAATTGGTCTTGAAAGTGGTGATTAAGTTAAAATGACATCATTGGGTGGGCCCTAATTCAATATGACCGCTGTATTTACAAGAAGAGGAGATTTGGACACAGACATGCACAGAAAGAAGACGATGTGAAGACAGAGGGAGAATACAGCCATCTACTAGCTAAGGAGAGAGACCACAGAAGAAACCAAGTGCTCTGACACCTTGGTCTTGGACTTCTAGCCTCCAGAATTCTGAGAAAATAAATTTCTGTTGTTTAAGCAACCCAGTCTGTGGTACTTGATTAAGGTAGTCATAACAAACGAATACAGTAGCTCTCAAAATTAAGTTCAAAATTCACACACAAGAGCCATCCTGATCTCACACCTGCTTCTCTAACCTCATCTCCCATGTCTCATACTCAGTGAGTTCCCTGTACTCACTGTGCAATTCCTTTGCACCATGTAACCTCTGCACATGCAGTTGCCTCACCTAAAACGCCTGTCCACTCTTTCTTTAGCTATTCTAATGCCTTCTTATTATTCAAAGCACGTTTACAAGCAATGCCTACTAGAATAATTTTAACACGTATTATGTATTCTCCAAGTACCAAGCACAATCACTGTGCTAGGCTGCAGGGACAGACCAGGGAACAGCCCCATTTAATTGAGATGCCTTGTTCTCGCAGCACCCTGTGCACTCCTCCATCATAGAACTTATAACAAGAATGCAATCATTCTTTCTTGATTTTTTTAAAAAAATATGTCTTTGTTGAGCATCTTCTATTCACTGCCCTTATCAAGCACCTGCTGTGCTAAACATTTTCTATGCATGACCTCACATATCACTCATCCCAGCCCTGTGAGATAGGGATTATTATTATGGCAATTTTACAGATGGAAGCTTAGCCTCAAAGAGAAAATTAAGATGACACAGGTGGTAAGTGGTAGGGCTGGTCAGCAAGCCTAGTTTATCAGATTCCAATCATCTTATTATACCACTTCTCCCGGGAAGGTGTGAATTCCTAGAGGGCTGGAGCTGCTCTATATTCTCAGCCTGTGGTAAAGGACCTGACATGTAGTAGGAAAAAAAAATTAATGAGTTTGAGTGGATGAGTAAATGATGACAGAATAAGGCTCTTTAACATGAATGCTTTAAATTCAGTTGAAGCAAATGAGGAGTAACTGTGTTGAAAAGCTTAGGAATGATCATCCAGCATATCTGGTTAAGAGCAAGGAATCATATACGTGGGTTTCCTCTCCAGAACCTTTACTTAGCAGCTTCGTGAACTCAGCCAAATTACTTTGCCTTTATGGCTCTGAAGCGTTTTCAGGAACTGAGTACAAGAGACCAAATATTAAAACAAAGATGCTCCCATGCTTTTATCACTCAGGAAATTCCAAAAGTTTTGGGAGCTGTGAGCCAAGAACTCACAGCTGGATAAAGACCAAATATATCTGAGAAATATATTTTGGTCATCTGAATGACCAAATATATATATTTCTTATAAATCTCCTATTACAGTTATATAAGTGATGAAGATTACAGATTTACTCCCATCCTCAGAACCAACATATATTTCTATTTTCATTTTTCCACTGATTATCTCTATTTTCACCTGGTGTTTAATGTCTAGTTGATTTTGACTTTTAAATGTCTCCTCAATCATCATTTCACCTTTGTGGACATTAGCCCTCATTAGCAGTGGCTCTGCCAGATTTTTCTCTATGATATATTTGATGTAATATATTAACAATGTAATAAAACAGAGGAGCTGGTATTCAAATCCAGATCTTGTGATTCATCAGTCATACTTAGAAATAAAATATGTACCAAGTGCTATGCTAAGCTCTATACAATAGGTGCCCATTCTCACCACTTCTATTCAACATAATACTGGAAATCCTAGCCAAAGCAATCAGGCTAGAAAATGATATAAAAGGTGTCCAAGCAGAAAAGAAAGAAGCAAAATGTCTTTGTTTATGTGAAATTGGTAAATAACCATTGATGATTAAGTAGCTAGTAACTAAAGTTTTGTTTCCTTTGTGCAATTACTGATTATAGTTTTTTTGTTTATTACCCATCCATTGTTAAGTGTGCTGTTTAGACAATATGCTATCTGACCCCCACTAGGTTCCTATAGATAACATCTCCCTGGTGCCTGGGTCACCATGGTAATGGGTGTTTGAGCTGTTTTTCAGGAATTAGAACCCCTTGTCCACTTCAGGCTGGTTGAGGCCACCAACCCATCAACTGGGCCCGTGCAGATATCTGATAAGTGACTTCTTCATGTCAAGAAGTTAAAAACTCCACTCTTAGATCATACTAATGCCACCATTTTATGAACATGTGTCCTATGAAGAGGCATGAAGTTTGACGACACTTGTACAGATCATCAATTACCTCACCTCTCCTCACCTTCAATCATCTATCTCCATACTTCAGACCACCCTGACCCCTACCCCATAAATATCCCTGAGCCCCCATTTTTGGGGAGGTGGATTTGAGACTCATTCTCCCATTTCCTCATTTGTTTGCCTTGTGATTAAAACCCTCTCTCTGCTGCAATCTCGTTGTCTCAGTGTTTGGCTTTCTGGGTGATGGACAAAAACCAACCTGGTTGGTAACATGCAGATGATATGATCTTATATAGAGAAAACCTAAAGACTCCTCCAAAAAACTGCCAGAACTAATCAATAAATTAAGTAAAGCTGCAGGATACAAAATCAACATACAACAAATAGTTGCATTTCTATACACTAACAACAAAACATCTGAAAAAGAATTAAAGAAAATAATCCCATTGACCCTTGTTTCTAAAACAATAAAATTCTTAAGAATAAATCTAACCAAGGAGGTAAAAGATCTGCACACTGAAAACTACAAGACTTTGTTGAAAGAAATTGAAGAAGACATAAACAAGTGGAAAGATATCCCACGGATCAAAAGAGTTAATATTGTCAAAGTGTCCACATTACCCAAAGCCATCTTTACATTCAATGCAATTCATATCAAAGTTCCAATGGCATTTTTCACAGAAATAGAAAAAATAATTCTGGAATTTCGTATGGAGCCACAAAAGACTCCAAACAGCCAAAGCAATCCTGAGAAGTAAGAACAAAGATGGACACATCACACTTCCTGATTTCAAACTATACTATAAAGCTATAGTAATAAAAAAAGTGTGGTACTGGCATAAATACAGACACATAGACCAATGGAACAAAATTGAGAGGCCAGAAATAAACCCAAGCATATACAGTCAACTAATATTTGACAAGGGAGCCAAGAATACTCAGTGGGAAAGCATGATCTCTTCAATAAATGGTATCGAAAACTGTTACTGAAAACAGTTGGGAAAACTGGATAATCGCATGCAGAAGAATGAAATTGGACCCCTATATTACACCAGTCACAAAAATGAACTCAAAATTAAAGACGTAAATTTAAGAACTGAAACCATAAAAAATACTGGAAGAAAAGCATAGGGGAAAAAGCTCCTTGACATTGGTCTTGGCAGTGATTCCCTGGATATGACAGCAAAAGCACAAGCAACAAAAGCAAAAAGAAATAAGTGGGACTATATGAAACTAAAAAGTTTCTTCACAGCAAAATAAACTTAACAAAATGAAAAGGCAAACTACGGAATGGGAGAAAATATTTGCAAATTATATACCTGATAAGGGGTTAACGTTCAAAATATATAAAGAACTCATACAACTCAATAGCAAAAAATCTAACAACCCAATTTAAAAATGGGCAGGGGAACTGAATACACACTTTTCCAAAAAAGACATACAAATGGACATCAGGTACATAAAAAGGTGCTCAGCATCACTAATCAACAGGGAAATGCAAATCAAAACCACAAAAAGATGACCTCACGCCTGTTAGAATGGCTATTATCAAAAAGACAAGAAATAACAAGTGATGGTAAGATTATAGAGAAAAGAGAACCCTCGTGTACTGCTGGTGGGAATGTTGGTACAGCCACTATGGAAAACAGTTAAGAAGTTTCCTCAAAAAACTAAAACTAGAACTACCATATGATCCAGCAATCACACTTCTGGGTATATAACAATAGGAATCTCAAAGACATATCTGAACTTTCATGTTCATTGCAGCATTATTCACAATAGGCAAGACATGGAAACAACCTAAATGTCTGTCAACAGATGAGTGGATAAAGAAGATGTGTGTGGGCGGGGGGAGCGTGTGTAAAATATTCCATGGTATATTATTCAGCCATGAGAAGGAAGGAAATCCTGCCATCCATGACAACTTGGATGGACCTTGAGGGCATTATGCTCAGTGAAATAAGTCAGAGAAAGACAAATACTGTATGATTTCACTTATACATGGAATCTAAAAAAGATAAACTCAGAGAAAAAGTGGTAGTTACCAGGGGCTGGGGGGTGAGGCAAATGGGTAGATATTGGTCAAAGGATACAAACTTCCACTTATAAGATTAAAAAGTTTGAGGTTCAATGTACAGTATGGTGACTATAACTAATAACACTGTATAATATGTTTGAGTGTTGCTAAGAGAGTAGATTTTAAGCGTTCTCACCACAGAAAAGAAATGATAACTATGTGATGGGATGGAGGTGGTAGCTAATACTATGGTGGTCATCATTCTACAGTTTATAAATGTATCAAAGGAACAAGTTGTACACCTTAAACTTACACAATGTTATGTGCCAATTACATCTCAGTAAAGATGGAAAAAAACCATTTTGCTATCATAGAAGTCAATTCCTAGATACAAATCTAGTTAGTATTGGTTGACTCAGTTAAGGACAAAGAATAAGAGAAGGTCTTATGCTCATATTCACATGAAAAGCACCATTTACCTTTGATGGAGGAACAAATTCAACACATTCCAACCATACTGCTAAAAAGGACTTTCCACATATTGCACATTTTCTTCCCTGAGAGATTATGTTCCTGACCTGTGGGTACCATTCAACGGCTTGCATCAGGAAAAGATTCTTTTCTGCTAGCTGATTCATTATGAATCTTGATGTTATTTCCTAGATTAAAAAAGGATATGGTTCTTCAGATTATTTTTAAAATAACTGTTCTACATTACCTTGATCCTCATTTCACTAACTTATACTTTTGGTTTATTCCTCACAGCTTCTGTTAAATTAATTTTCCATAGTATATATAATGAATTATATTTTCAATGACTGGCATTGTAAATAAACTTAGTTTTCAACAGTATGAGAAAAAGTTATTTTTGGGGCCGGCCCGGTGGCACAGCAGTAAAGTGTACACCTTCCACTTCAGTGGCCCGGGGTTTGCCGGTTTGGATCCTGGGTGTGGACATGGCACTGCTTGACAAGCCATGCTGTGGCAGACGTCCCAGATATAAAAGTAGAGGAAAATGGGCACGGATGTGAGCTCAAGGCCAGTCCTCCTCGGAAAAAAAGAGGAGGATTGGCAGCAGTTAGCTCAGGGCTAATCTTCCTCAAAAAAAAAAAAAAGGAAAGAAAGAAAATTATTTTCAGTGTAATGTCTCTATGACTCTTACATACAGGAATCCAAGTTATAACGAATTTACATTATTAGGTAAAGTTTAGGTTCAAATTTTGTGCCTCTCATTACGATAAGCAAGGATTGTACAAATATTTAGACTACACTCGAAAATTGAGTCTGTCATATGTACTGATGTCTAAATCCTTACTGCTTACACTGTGGATTATGAACCATCAGAATCTATATCACCTGGAGGCTTTTGAGAAATTCAGACTCTCGGTTGCACTCCAGACTTACTGAATCAGAATCTGCAATGTAAATGCAAAGCTTCCCCAGGTAATCCATATGCATGTTAAAGTTTGAGAAGCACCAGTCTAAGTTAGCTACCGCAATGAGTACTGGAACAGAGCCATAGTGGTAAAGAGTACCGATTCCTATGAAGCAAATCTCTGAAATCTCTGAATTCAATATATATTAAACCTGTCCACATAGATATGTCCAGAAACCTTATTTGAGGTAATAATAATATTGTAATATTAAATAATAAAAGGGGTGGTGTGTATATACAAGCTGACTTTCACCATGACCATCAACAACATCTTCATCTTAAATTTTAAAAAATTATATAATACACAAAATTAGATCTTCACTGACCAAGTAAACAAAATAAACGTTTAATTTATTGCATTAAATTCCCCCCATTGTTTGTTCCAGCAGCATAGAAGTGTTGTATAAATGTTACACAAACAATGCATGAATTTTAATAATGTAGAGGACTTTTTTTCTGCCCAAACTGAAAGATTTCCCAGTGGTGTTGAAATAGTCCACATCAGGCTCTGATAGGAATCTTTGGGAATACATACATACATGCATACATAATCTTTCACTTATTCACCCCAATTAAAATCTTAAAAATAACAACAAAATCCTATAAATTGCTGTCTCCCTGTTCCTTATTACTCTATCCCTTCCACTTAATATGCACCTGGGAAAGGTGCCTTTATACAGCAAACAGCCCTGAGCATGGGTTCCTTAAATGTCTGATCCTTCAACGGCATACCCTCCTACTGACTAAGCTCATTCTCCTAGATGGTTACATAATGAGGTTATCCTTTCTGAGAGAATTATCCTTTCACCGTAATATTACCAGGACTCCTAAATTTTATGTCTATGATAACCTTTCTCTAACTATTGACACAGAGCATAGCTTGTGATTCTGAATGAGATATTGGGTTTAGAGGTAAGTTTTTAGCTATCACAATTCAGTGGTTGGGTCTCATTACCAAGTTGCAGAAAACGAATAGATGAGAATTCACTCTTCAAAATAGCAGATGGTAGGAAAATTTGCTGAAATACATGGAACCTATAAATAGATCACAACTCACAGAGCTCAATTTTTCCATTTGTGATTTCTGGAAACAAACATGTTTGTTGGACTCTGTATGTCCCTTGACAACTCTTACATTACCCATTATTTACATTCTTCCCTTACTTGCTGCCAATGGAAGAATAACATATACCACTGATATATAAAGTTAGCACTTGGAAATGTGAGTAGACATAAAGTAAGATTCTTTTGGTCATGCCATCATTTAGGACACCTCTTAAAGATACATGCAATGCAATTTTTGAGAATTCACAACTTAATGATGGCCTAATTCCAGTATTATTTAAAAGTCAAGGAATGTTTTATGGGCAAAGAAATTGCTCCTTTTGAATAGTCTATATGCTACTTTGTTAGAATATTTGTTAGCTAACTATGTATAGGTCAGAGATTATTCCTGTATTTAATCCATCATAGACTAAAATTAGTTTCAGGTGTATTCTTTTTTTTTCCCTTACATATGATAATTTAATTTGAATTATAAAATTGTCCATGTGCAAATTATATTCCTATAAATATTTAAAATTATAAAATGTAAAAAAAGTATGAATCCTTAGAAAGAATGATGAACTTCGGAATTGTTGTATAATCAATTGTTACTGTGTGCATGATAGGCACTAAACAAAGCATTAAGAGCAAAGGTTCTCTTTGTAAGTAAAGTCACAGTCAGCTAGATAAATAGGTGCAAATCCTGGCTCTATGACTTATTAGCTGCATGACCTTATTTGGACAAGTCCTTAACTTCTCTGATCTTGGGTACTTCGCCTGTAAAATAGGGACTTTTTTCTAACACTATCACATAGAGTTCAGAAAATTAAATTAGATAACACAGGTAAAACTCTTAGCCTGGTGTCTATTGATACAGTACACTCTGGCTCATATTTTGTTATAATCTAGTTATTAACATTAAATTTTAGTTCGTAAATCTCTGAGGTGAAGAAAAGTTTTTAAAAAGCTTTACCAAGGCACAACCTGAATCAAAGCCCTATAGTTCTCTGACAGCCCCCAAGTAGTTTAATCAGTAATGTTAACAAATGTCCAGTAGAAATGACTTTTACTTTAAGTACAAACACGAAATGTGTAATCAGTTTAAACCACCTTCCCCAGAAAAATTCTTAGAGATACTTTCAAAAATACTCAAATGATTTATAGCAAAAATTGTCATTTCTATTAAGTCTATAAATTAAAAAAAAACAAAAAACTCCTGTGCTACTGGGTCCTTACAGTTTTGAAAATGGGAAGGAAGAAATACTGCTCTGTCTTGGGCCCGGCCACAGGGCAACCTCCTTGCCTTCGAGAGCTCCTGTAAGACCACTACCACATCGGGTTAACTGCTCATCCAGCCCTCTCCACAAACCAGAGCCTCTTCCAACCAGGAATCACCACTTTTCCTTCTCTTTTACCCTCACCTTCTGGCAGCTCCTTTTTGAGGCAATATTGCATAACGGAATCTGGAGCCCAACCACTTAGGTTGGCACTATCATCCCAACACTTACTAGCTCTGTGAACTTGGACAAGTTATTTAACCTCTCTGGGTCTCAATTTGTCTATCTATAAAAAGGGTACAACAATGGTACTTAACTTTTTAGAATTATTGGAGGACTAAATTAGTTCATTCCTGTTAAGTGCTTAGAACAGTTCCTTGCCCCAAGTAAACTTAAAAAGTGTTAGGTATCATTATTCCTATTCTAAAATGCTTGACTCAAGGAGAACAAATACGTTATAAGAGATTAAACAAATTAAATACTGCAGTTTTTAAATTCTTTTGCAATTAAATTTCAAATAAGAATTTTTTTCACACACGAATAAAAGATAATACTGCTCCTGGAAATACAGATTGATTCTCTGGAAGGAAATTTGAAAAGTGCTAATCAAACTTTAAAAGATGCCCATTCTTTGGTCCAACAATTTCACTTATAGGGATAATATGGACATAAAAATTTGCTATGAGGACAGTCATTGTAGTGTTTTTTATAAAGGCCAAAAAGTCAGCAGCCAATGTAGAGAAGTAGTTAAAAATATTATGGTGTAATCATATAATTATTCACCAAAAAAGATGTCGTAGACTGATTTTTTTTACTGATTGGACAGATCTTCACAATATTTTGAGTGAAAAAACAAGTCTCTAAATAGTGTGTAAAGTTTGAATTTAGTCTTAATAAAAATAATTCTAGATGCTTAGAAAGTTCTAGAAGAACAAATATTGGAAAGAATTGTAGTTATATCTCTGCATAATAGACTTCTGAGTATTTTTATCAATTTCTATTGGCTTATTTTTTCTAATTTCTCTAAATGAGCTTGTATTACTTTTGTAATAAACTTTTTAAAAAAATCAGTATGGTATTATAACTTTTCTTTTCTTCCTTGCTCACCTGAATTTTCTAAACATATATCACTTATGTGATAAGGAAAAAAGTTATTTTAAAGCAAACTAAACTACTGAACAAAGTCGGTTGTGTCCTGTAACCAGGAAACTTGAATCCTATGCAATTCCTGAAAGTCTTAAGACAACCCTATATGTTCAGCTACAGACCTAAATGGACCTGAGATACCCACATTCATGATGGAGACTCACACTCACACGTGGATCTGCAACCTTTAACTCATCTGTCACCAAAGGACACACAAAGTCCTCTAACATGCTTTCCTCTGCCTTCTTTTAATATCATCAACTTCTTTTACTAAAATGAACATGATTTCTGGATCATATTCATTCATCCACTAGGAATAGGAGCAAGTAAAAAGGGAGTGGAAGAGGCAAAGATCCTGCTAAGAACAAATGAAATACACCCTGAAAAAATACTTGGAAAGCTAAAGCGAAAACAAATTTCTCTCTTTTCTTTTCATCCAACAAAATGTTTCCATTTCTCTGAGTTTAGTCACTCTGGAAATCAGATAGGATTACATTGGATTCTGTAAGAAAGTCAAAGAGATTATGTTTAGGATCCACATTGCCAATGGACTAAGGTTACATTAATCATCTGCTGGCTTGGCAAGAATGCTTTAAAAGAAAACTTTAAAACTTAGATGATGTTTTTAGTTTGAAGGCCTGCGTGAATGATCCAAGCCATCACCTGTAGCCTCCAGACACCCTCCTGTTTTACAGCGTGGACTGGCTGCTTCATCAACAGTGGGTTTTCTTCACAGTAGAATTCCCTCAGCTTCAGATTCTGAAACTTTCAAAACAAAATAAAAACTTCATTGCATGACAAAATAACGAACTTCACTTCAAAGGCTACATTTTCAATAAAATCAGACTAAAATACTTTATTTAGAATTTATACTCCATGTTACTATTTTAACAGCAGGACGTACTCTAGTTGTTAGAAGCACAAGGGTCTTCATGCTGGCAAGAATGGCAATGACATTAGAGGTCAGTGGTGGCATCCTCCTTACGGACAGCTGAGAAAATTTATTTAAGATCACAGAACTGGTTAGTAATTAGAATGGGTTAATTAATCAAATGCTGGGAACATTTTGCAAGTAATATATTTGTTAGAAAACCAAGTATGATGAAAAATAACAGTCTAAAATACACCAAAATCCAGGTCTCAAAGATTGTCTGTCTTATGACCCTTTTATGTTCAGTGAGGAAGGTAAGAGAAACAAAAGAACATCAAAATGTTCTCATTATAACCTGTTGTACACAGTGAAAATAAAAAAGAATAAACACATACAGTTCACAAGGATATTGAATTTTCTATGAAGAAAGCCTAAATTCAACCAGAGTATGCCATGTGAGTAGAAAAATAAGGAATTCTCTTATATTAATATTACGCCTTGCCTCCCAAGAACTCATGTGGCTTTCAAAGTTACACTCATTTAGGGAGTTTCTTCTCTGAGCCTTAGTTTCAGCTGTAAAATGGGGAAAATAAGACCTGTCTTCAGTGGTGTGCTGATAAAACAGTTCTCTGGAAAGAAAAAAAAAGCCCTGATTTGTGGGGTGTTTTGATTCCATGGGTAAACACTCCCACCATCACTGATTCCAGTCACTGAACACAGAATTGAGAAGAGATGTGGAAAACAGGCTCTTGTGAGCCAAGGTGAGCTGACAGCATTATACCACTGCATCTCACATTTATGGAAGAATTATAGATATTTCCCTAACTTCAGCCCAGGGTTTGAAACATAGCAAGTACTCAACAAATTTAAAATAATTTATTTAAAACATCTTTTCAGGGCATCAAGTCATTAGGTCTCAAAAGTCTCAGGAAACTTCTACAACATAGACAAGATTTTAAAGTAAAATACAGAGCTTAAGGCCATTTTGGAATCACCTTGTCTCCTGCTCTCACAACAGACATTCTGACTTTCTTAATTCAGTTTCCTACGTTATCCATCAAGAGGGAGCAATCTAGAGAAATGAATCCAATGGTAGCCCCAAGACAGTGCTGGGTGTGCTGAAATGAAAAGGGCATTTCTTGTGCATCATGAAAACATCATTTTTTTATTTTCTGTTCTAAAGAATAACATTCCATAATTTACACCTAAACTCACAGTCCCTTTTTCAAAACTGATACAAACTTGAACATCTTGTTATATGAAAATATCATCAACATATACGAATCTCATTTCAAGTTTGACCATGGTTCAAAGAGCATACATTTCTCTTCAAGGGTCATGTTTCTCTTCCTTCAAATCCTGTCACTATTCTTCCATCAAATATGGTAATGAGTTATCTAGCTTGATAACTTACTACATAATATATAAAAAAGAAGTTATCTTAATGAAAATGAATTAATTAATGAAATTCTTTAGCATATGTTTTGTAGCAGGTAAGTTTCAATAAGCTGAAGTCACACAGTCTCTCAATGTGCACTCTCAATATTCTCCAGAGCAACAATTTGTCATTCCCTCCCTCTATATCCATTACTGGGTTTCCTGTCAGCCTAACTTCTTGATAGAACAATATTCTTGGCCATTGTCATCATTCCAGTAGCATAATCAGCTATATTCTCTTCTACTAATAAAATGTTGTTACAGCTTTTCAGAGTCTCTTGGCACATGTCTACTCAAACAATCACTGCTATGAGTTTAATATCAACTGAAACAATTTTGCCCCTCCCCCCCCAGCAGGGGTATACAGACATTTTTGGTTGTCACAACTGGGGGAAGGGGTAGTATTACTGGTATCTAATTAGTAAAGACCAGGAGTGCTGATAAACATCCTACAATGCACAAGATAGCCCCCACAACAAAGAAATTATCGGGCCCAAAATAGCATTGAAGTTGGAAAAACCCCGGTTTAGAGGCACAAGATCATAAATATTCACTGGCCCATCTTACCTGGAGAGGGGATTGACAGCTAGAGGGAAATGAGAGTTTTTATTTTTTAAGATGAAGACTTGAGCATGTAGAAGGTAAGTGCCAACATAGTGAGATTAATGTAGAGGAGAAAGAAGGAATAATTGATAAAGTAATGATCAGGTGAAGAACACAGAATGACTCTTAAATACTAACCTCTTTGAGTCATCTTCTCCTCTATGGCCAGAAGAAAGGAGGTGTACACACAAGCATGGATAAGTTTGAAGGTGTGGGATTGGATGGTTGAAGGAGTCAGTCATGATCCTTTCAATTTTGTCTTTGAAATAGAGAATAAGACCATCTGTCAATTAAGCTGTAAAGCAAGGTGTCAATGTGGAAGGAGGCATAAAGAATGTGGTGAAAGTTTGGAATATGCAATAGGTTTTGGAAGAGGAACCTGGCCAGGGACAGGCAAAAATATTATACAGACTTGCCGAGGGACCCACTGGAGTCCACACATTTGTGGTGGTCCCTGTCCATATATTGTTTGCTTCCCTTTAGCACCTACCAGCCCAGATATAAAATTAAGAATCTGCAGAATGTTTCCAAGTCTTGGCTATTGTGAATAATGCTGCAATGAACACATATAGAAGTGAAATATAATGATGTATACCTGAAATTTATACAATATTATAAATCGATGCTACCTCAATAAAAAAAGAATCTGCAGAACGAATATGTCATAAAGCAAGGGAATGAACATGTTATATGTACTAAAACATAAATGATTTGGACTTGGTCCTTTATGGTCTAGACAAGATAGAAAAAGAAATAGTACAAAGTTTCGATGGACAGGAGTAAAAAGAAAAGTAGAAGGACACGAAGTCTCAGTGACCTAAAAGAAAAGATATGGCTATAAAGCAATAAGGGAGGCGGAACATAGGAGGAACCAGTGGTCAAATTGCCATCCTAGACTTTAGTGCTTCAAATTTAGAGCAAGTGAGGATGATCTTAAGATCTAGACATCACTGTGGAGGTGGTTTGCTGAAGTGAAGACTGGGAAAGGTCATTAAACTCAAGCATTCAAGGAACTTTGAGCCTAAGTTGTTTGTATTGACCATCTTTACAAACCAACTTCCTGAGTAACGCTCACAAATATTTGGCTGTCTACTGAACATCTCCACCTGGAAGTCCCATAATCATCATAAATCCTAACATTTGAAAACCAAACTCATGTTTCCCTCAAATTTTCCCCTTTCCTTTTCCTCATCACCCACATCAAATCTCCCGCCATGTCCTATCAATTCTACCTTCTTAAAACTTTGGGACTCTATCCTTTCTTTCCGTCCCCCTACCTCACTCACCTCCTCACCACCTCTGAACAATCTCCTCCTCCTCCTTGCCCCAGCCACTAACTCTCTCTGCCTTGATTGAAGCCCTCATCTTATGTGAATTATTGCAACAGTATTCTATTTGGCCTCAGTGCACTTTTGCTGTAGAATTGGGATTTTAAAAATGAGGATCTGGTCCTAATACAGGTTTCCTCAAAAGTTTACAAAGTTCCCCTTTGTCCACAGGATAAATTCAAAAGTCCTAGTATGCCATACTTGGTTCTCCTTGGCCTGCTTCTCTAACTACACATCCTGGTAAGCCCCACACTCACCCTTATAAACCAGCCATCCTGAGGGACCTAGGGGTCTCACAAGAGGCCTGGGTCTTATCTCACAGTTACTACTCAAGCTGTGCACTTCTACTCACCTACTCCTGGATCATTTCTTCAAGATGAAAATATCACCCCTCTAAGCTTCTCCAGCCTCTAGTAAATGTTTCTGTGTCTCCACCTTGACTTTAAATATAAATTAATCACAGCACCTATAAATACTATGAGGCAATCCTTGTTGAAAAGTCTATTTTCATCTATCAGGCTTTGATCTCTTTAAGACCTATATCTTAAGTGAACTATACAGTGCAAGCTCTAAATTCAGTACCCAGTACATAGCTGATGTACCTAATAAATAATTGATAAATAAATGAATGTCTTCTCAAAAACCCCAGGCACACACAGCTCTCCCTGGGCACTTCTCTAAACTTGGTCAATTGTTATAACTGTTCCTACAAAGCCCCATGCCCCAGGAACAATGATGCATAAGTTAAGCAAGTCCTTCAGTTGCTTCGGACTAGCCTAAAGTAATGAGGGAGATCAGACGAGGGTTGGTTTAGCAAGAACATTGTTGATGTAAACATAAAGAAAGGAGGTTGAGATTTCATAGGGACTCAAAAATAGAAACAATAAGTAGGCTACAGAAAATTAGCATGTACTCTTCAGATCATCTCAAACCTCACAGGGTTACCCTTTAGCAAGAATTGGAATTTCTAAATATGCTAAAGGACAACTTGTGAGGAGGGTAAGATTTTAAGTGTGGTGACTATAGCATCCAAAAAAATATATTAATTAACAATTCTAAAAAAGGACATGAATAAGATCTGTGACCAATGGGAAATTCAAGAAAATGTTTGATAAACTTGATATCTAACCATAATTGTGTGGAGTAATTAGGCTGATGATATCATTTGAACATAAGAAAGCCAAAAAATCTGCTCTAGGAACTTCTTTCTCACCCACTCTTCATGAGTGGGAAGGAAAACAGGCAGTAAGTGACCTAGAGTCAGAATCCTTCATTATCTGCTGGATACTTGTCCCAAGAGAAGATTCTTGGAGGGAATTGAAGGGAGGAGGTCAAGAGAAGCCTGGAGGGAAGGAGATAAGTGAACTCCCAGGCTCCAAACACACACACACACACACACACACACACACACACACAGACCTTTCTCATTATGGCGAGGGAGAAGCAGCTGAAGGCCCTCAAACCCGGGCCCCTCCCTGCCTTTAATATTCTGGGCCTTAAAGCTGATGGGACAGTGGCTCCCCCATCTTCTTCAAGTCGCTTGATTTAAATGTCACTGTAAGAAGAACAATTAATATCATAGGGCTTATTTGCATCTCCTCACAATCCCCATGCCACACCTGCTTTAGACCCCACTTCCAAATAAGCTAAAGGATGACTTGTGAGGATTAGATTTTAACTGTGGGGGCTATGGTATCCAAAAATATATTAATTAATCATTCTAAAAAAGGACATGAATAAGATTTGTGACCAATGGGAAATTCAAGAAAATGTATGATAAACTCGATATCTAATCAGAATTGTGGAGTGATCTTTGAATTACCTGAGAATGAGTAGCTGAAGAGGCCTCTGTTTCCACTCTGCCTTGTATGCCCCACCTCCAATAGCATGATTTCCTTACAATGTAAGTCAGATCACATTACTACCTTGCTCAAAACCATGCAGCGGTTCTCATCTCACTCAAAATGAAATGCAAAGTCCTCACACTGGCTTCCTGAACTCTGTTATAGTTGGACCCTGTACTTCCTCTTTGACCTCATCTCCTAGCATTCACTCTCTCTCTCTTTTTCTATTTCTCTCTCCACTCTGGCAACATTGGCTATCTTTCCAAGCACTCCTCACCTGGGGGCCCCGGCACTTCCCTCTTCTTGGAACACTTTGGTCTCAGATTTGTCCATATCATTACAATTCAGAGTAAAATGGAATCATATGTTTAGCAGTTTGAGAGGGGAAACACTTATGACCCAAGGATTTGATAACAAGACAAGTTTTCACTAATATACAAAGACAATGTAAAGATATTCTCACATGCATGAGCTATGTACCTTACCCACTGAAAATGACTCAAGACATATAGTAGCTGAAAGAGTAACAAAAACCAAGAATTTGGAGAATACCTTCATTTTTCCTGTCAAATGCAAAGAATAAAATTTAGAACACTTACTGCTCCAGTGTAAACGAGATTAGGGTAATCTGTAAAGAAATTTGCAATGTCATTAAAAAGCAAGTTATTCTTACTCTTTGTTAATTCTACTTATAGAAATTCATCCAAAAATATTTGAAATGGGAACAAATATTTATGCACAAAATATGTTTCTGAGATTTAAAATTTTAAAAATCCCTTCCTATATTAAAAAATCATGTATGGTAAATTATATTACATACTTGAACCTCTGGCTCTCTGCCTTTCACTCCCTATGTCTAGCAAAACTGACCACTGGGACATTCCTGCCATCAGCTTTCCCTATCTCTGCACCCAAGCAAGTAAGTGCTGTTTGCAGAGTCACACCTCAGGGTTGACCAGAATCCCAATAAATTCATCAGCACCAGCTGCCATTATGCCCCTTAGTGGTTGCTGGAAATTCTACTCTGGTCAACATAATTCTGTTTTCTTTGCTGGCTTATCATTCTTTGCCCAACCACGAAATAGTTCTCCCCAGAGCCTAGCACATTCTCTTTTCACTTTATTTTCCTTTCCCTAGGCATTTTAGCCACATCCACAACTTCAATGAAATCTCTAAGCCAATGACTCTGGTTCCACACCCTATAGCAAACTGCCTACTGAAAATCTTCACTTGGATGTCTTAAATACACATCAAACTCACTGTGTCTAAGATTGAACTCATGATCGGCTCTTCTATGGTTGGTCTTTTTCCAGTGGTTTCTATTTCAGTCCATAGAAAGCTTACTAGTCCATCAACACTGCCAAATGTACTTCTTAAATGTCTCTTGAGTCTTTTCAGGTCTTTCCACTCCTACTGCCACCACCTTAGACCAAATTATATCAGCATTTCCTACTTGGCTTCAGTAAAAATCTACCAGAAGTCTACCTGGCGTTTCCTCTGGCCTCCTTCCACTTCCTCCTTCCAGTGTGTCCTCCACGCCTCAGACAGGATGATTTTTTCAAAATACAAATCTGATTATGGCACCCTCTACCTAAAATCATTTGAAACTTGTGTTGTCCTTCAAATAAAGATCAAAATCCTTGACATATCCTACATTCTTTGGCCATGGCCCCCTCCCACTTAATCTCTGAGCTGCAGCCACACTGAATACCTTCCAGTCCCCTGAACATCCATGCGCCCTTCCACGTGCTGTTCACTCTGTCTGGAATGTGTCCTTTCCCCTTCACCTAATTGATCCCTACTCATTCTTCAGATAGCTTATGTCACTTCCTCCAGGAAGCCTTCCCCAACCTTCTTTGTAACCAAACTATAAAAAGCACTTTTCTCAGGTAATAACAAAGAAATTAGTTTAGTCAGGCTCCTGGTCTCTCTCATAGACCAGTGGTCCTTTTTTTCGAGTGTACTGATTTCAGTTTGTAATTATCATTCATAATGCTAATTATTTAATTACTATGTTTCCCCACTACACTACAGCTCTGAGAAGGAAGAGACCCTGTCTGTTTCCTCACCATTATATCCCCAGTTCCTAGTGCAGGGCTTAATATATAACATAAAATGTGTGGGTTTAGGAAGATAGACTTGGGAGTCAAGTGAAGAAAGAAGCATCAACCCAGGATGAATATGGAAGCCCAGGGAAGAATTCCCACAAAGAAATGGAAGTGAGGGAACTCAATACACAAAGGTAGTAGAGGCCTCCAAAGAAGAATGAGATAGCAGAACGACAGACAAGCAGGACACTGTCCTCTCTCAGAAGCAGGCAGACACTGTGGACTCATCCACCCACTCTTGCCTCCAGGGCCACACTCTACCTCCCATCCCCAGACCTCCTTTCCCTGAACTCCACACACCTATAGCCTAGCAAGAGCAGTGCTTTGAATAAAGAGAGGTAAGATGGGGCCCTGAATGGCTGGCAACATCAGGGAGGAATGAGGAGCTGCCAGAATGCACTATTCCTGCTGGAATATTTCAATCATTTCCACACTCTCATTGAACAACACAAGCTCCTGTAAGAGCTTTTTATTCGCCCATAAAGTAAAGCTGCTAGTGTTTCAGGGACTCTTGAGTGTCCCAAATCAAAAATAAACTGAAGGTTTAAAAATGAAATTAACTGATAATCATTGAGTGCCAATACCATTAGAGACAACAGATGCAAGAATTTATACCAGAGGAAATAGAGCTAATAGGACAAGACTCTAAAATAATTAGTATATTTAATATCTTCAAAGAAATATGTGAAACATTGCTTATATTAAGCAAGAATAAGAACCAATTTTAATACTTGGAAATGTCAAATCATATAAGCTTTCTGAAGCAAAATTTGGCAACATTTATCAAGTCAGGAAAAGTATGCATAAATTTTGATTCAGCAATTACACTTCAAGAAATCTTTCCTAAGGGAGTAATTAATGGTATGTACGAAGATTAGCTACAATGGCATTCACTGAAGCATTTTTATTGTGGCAAGAAGTTTGAAACATTCTACCCATCAAAAAATAGGGGACTGCTTAAATATATCCAATATCAATGTGATGGAGCCATTAGAAAGAGTGATGTAGGAAGATACTTTAAACCATGGGGAAATGTTTACAATAAAAATTGAAAAGACATGTTATAAAACAGTGATGTATGACTAGTACTAACATTAATATGTGTGAATATTCCATTTTTGAAAAAAATACCTATATGTGCATGTACACACATTCACAGATTTTTTTAAAAAATGGAAAAATAGGAAATAAATAAACTGACATGTTAATGGTGCCGGTTCCCTTCTCCCCTGCCCCTGCATGGTCAGATTATGGGTAATTTTGCTTTTCTTCTTTTTATGTATCTCTATTTTCCAAATGAGCCACAGTGAAAAGAAATTTTAAAATGTTTTTCCAAGAATGATGAAACTTACATCTCCCTAATTCTGATTACCAATCTGCAAACTTTCAAAAGACAAATTTGGGAATGGGGGCAACAAGAGACAGACTCCTCTTGTTCTGGGTTAAAAGACTGAAAATACAGCTTCCCAAAGTGGATAAAATTTTCCCAGGGCTAAAAATATTTCCAGGATTTCAAGAAAGCTATCTCAACATCTGTGCTGATTCTAAGATTTTCTAGAAGTTTGAAAATTCTCTTACATATCTGACCATGAGGTACAAAAGTTAGATTGTAAGAAATATTTTTTCAAGTTCTGTGCTAGGGCAGCTCATGCATTCCTAGAGTGAGGGTGGGAGCTAATATCATTCCCAAGCACATGAAAACTAGTTTACAGCGGAGGTGAAAAAAATCGTAGACATTACAATGGTTTGTGGCTTTCAAAATTCAATTCTACCTGACAAAATAAACATATATACAGTAATTCTCTGGTGCTAAAATTTAATGCGGTAGAGGAGAGATTATTAGGGGGGAAAAAGTCTAAAAAGCTCCTGGGGGAGAGAACAATTATGAAAAAGAGATTGAGAAACACTGGTTCAACCTAGGAACATAATACCCCAATTCTTTTTTCATATATCTCGTCTCTTGGTTAGGTTGCTTAGAGTCTCAGCATTCACTATTTTATTTTAATTATGCACATGTACACACATACTTGTATACGTGTTCCTTTGCATTTAAAAACTACCAACTGACTCTTCAATAATTGGCTTCTATACTGAAATTTTTAGACTAAAAAGAACAATATTTTATAAAGTGCTAGATTTTTCTAAGCATTGTATTGCTTTCTGCTTTCACATATGTGTTTGAAGCTTTGAAGAAGTGTCTACTGATAACTGTTAACATTAGCATCAAGATTTTAGACAAAGCTTTTTTTGACTCTGGAATCACTCACACTATTATGACTCCTGTAATAAAGGACAAATTAGGGGTTCAAAACAACTATTCTTTATTACTTATTGAGTCTTTTATAATAAGAAGAATATGCATTAACTATTACATATTAATTAAATATGGTATTATACAATACTATCTTCATGCTTGTAACTTTACAGTCTCAAAATGGCTGCTAATTCTCAATCAAGTCCAGGCAACAAAAAGAAGGAAAGACCAAGGGGCAAGAAGTAAGGGAGGTTAGAGGAAACCAAATAAGTCTGTCCAATTTTGTTGGGAAAATAAAAGTTTTCCTAGAAACCCCACCCAAAAGATTTCCACTTATTTTTCTCTGGTCAGAACTGTGAACACGGCCGCTCCCCCTGGAAGTAGTTCAAGAGAAAAAGGTTGGAGATGGGGATTTCAACCAGGTACTGAACAGCACCTGCTACATTTGTTCTTTAATATCATTCAAGTCTCTCTGATCACATGTAGCCCCACTTAGAGTATCAGAACCCTCCTTTACACTCTGATTTGTTTTTGTAATGTGGTAAGCACTGAAGATAGAGCAGTACACAAAATACAGAATCTCCCCTTCTGGGCTTACAGTGCCCTATGTGTTTTCTTCATAAACTACTTAAAATTATGGGGTTTTGTTTTCTTGTTTACTATCTGTCTTCCCCTCTAGAATATAAGCTCCAAGAGGGGAAGGAGTTTGTTTTATTCACCTCTGTATCCAGAATGCCTAGGACAACAGTTCCTGGCATACAAAAGACATTCAAATTTATAGTGAATAAGTGAATTACTGAATAAGGAAATCAGACTTTGGGAATTTAAGGATCTCTACCCAAGATTAGACAGTTAGTAAGTAGCAAAGCTACTATTTTAAGAATCTCTGACACAAAAGAAAGACGAATTATCTCTTAAAGTTCTATACCAGATCCTCCCTACTTCAGTCAATGGTGCCAAGTTTACTGCCATTGATATGCTGACTGCTACAGGTTCAGGAGAACCAGGTATGGGCATTAATTTCCAACTTGGCTTTCAGTGAGATCATGTTGGTAACTTGAAACAGGCTATGGTGGGAGTATTTGGGAGTATCTACCTATGGAAATTGGCAGATGTTACCAATCAGGGCTTTTTCTCCCCAGAGAGCTGGTTGCTAAACATTTACGAGCAAACCACCAGATATTTCCCATCCCACTTCTTTGTCTCTATTAATGCTGAAAGCACTTACATAAACTTTCCAGACTTCTCTCCCTAGAAGCAGTCCTTATTTTGCTGCTCCTGTGGAACTCAGAGTTTTCAGCATGGTGCCCTCTTCTTGCTTTCTCTACTTTCCAAATCTCTAAATCTGTGAACAAGGATCGCAGCCCAACAGGGGTGGGGCAAAATAGTGACTAAAAAGTGTGACTATTCAGCAAACAAGCTGGGCAAGATCGCCAGGATGTAGGCAGGGAAAGAGAACAATAGAATTTATAACCACCTCTGTGTCTATGAAAATGGGCAGGAGCAGAACCTTCATTGAAAGAGAGTGCTTGATTGGCAGTCCTGGGCCTTCTCTGAGGAGGCATGAATCCCCTGGTTCTTTTTGCATGAGAATAGTTGGTGTTGGACTGACTCTACTTGTTATGCCCCAGGGGACATTCAGTGGAACTTGTACTCTGAAACAGTGAATATCTGAATAAAAATTATATGACAGGGGGGTAAAAAACCTCATAAGGCGGCTGCTTCCACGCTAATATCAAACACAAGCTATATGTTTGCTTTATTTTATCTTGTTCTTGCTTTACAGAGTATATCTTTGATCCAGGAACATAAATTGTAATTCCTCTTCCTGCTATAAAGTTAAAAATATAGGGGCTGGCCCTGTGGCCGAGTGGTTAAGTTCGCGTGCTCCACTTCAGCAGCCCAGGGTTTCACCAGTTCAGATCCTGAAGGTGGACATGGCACGGCTCATTAGGCCATGATGAGGCAGCATCCCACATGCCACAACTAGGACTCACAACTAAAATATACAACTATGTACTGGGGGGATTTGGGGAGAAAAAGCAGAACAAAAAAGATTGGCAACAGTTGTTAGCTCAGGTGCCAATCTTAATATATTATATATATATAATGCTAACATTAGATTTCCAATAATACTCATCAAGTATTTATAGGTTATATTTTTTCCACTTATTATTCCTCCAAATCCCTCCTCCCATTCATTCTCTCACATTCTGGGTCAGATTATCCAGAGCTCCAAGACATGCAAGGATAACCTAGGAAAAAAAGTGTGAGAGGAAACAATAATCACAGCTTCTAGCACAACTTATCTAAAGCCTTGACATCATGGTGGTAGTCCCACACCACTTGTAAGAGTGTGTATGGGGTGGGGGAACATGCTTGTGATTTGATGGTGATAGGCAAAGATAGGAATTAGGACTAACATGATATATAAAACACTAGCTATGTTTCTGGTGATTTATATTTGCTAGCTCAGTCAATTATCACAGCAGCCAGTATCATTTGTATTATTACCCCATTTTTTAGATAAAGCAACTGAAGTTCAAGGCTTTAGAAAACTTGCCCATAGTCATACAACTAGGAAGTTGCAAAACTAGAATTCATACACAGCCCAGGAAAGTTAGTGTGTCTTCTATAGACTACACAATGCTGCCTCCAATGAAGATAGCACACTAACTGCTCTTTATTCTATTATGACCTAAATAAGAAGTCACTACCAAAATCTTGACTCACTCACTTTCCTTTGGAAAGCTAACTTGTAAATCCACCAAGAAAAACCTGTCTTCTTCTATAGCCAACTTAGAGATCTCTTCAAAGGGCTGTTATCTGCAGGCATCAAGAAATCAAACATAAGTGTCAGAGCCAGAATTCAAACCTAGGTTTGTCTGACTCCAGACTCTGTCCATCTGCTGTTTTCACCCATCATACTTTTTTCCATTAATGCAAAAAAAGAAAGATCAAAATAAATCCAATATTACATATAAATGGAATACTTATTAACTACATGTGTTTTTAGAATTGTGCATGTGACTTGATGCAGCTGTAATTCTTGAGAGAGAGATGTGCATGGAAAAACATCTCAGGTCCAGATAACCACCCAGACACCTGTGAGCATCTAGCCACCAAATGGTTTTAATAGATTAGCACCAACTCCCTACTTGCAAGGCTAAGAAAGGGAGAGTAAGCAATATTTTTATGTTCTGAAACAAAAAACTACCATATCAAAAGTCTCATGGTCTCCTTAGAGTGACACACTCAGCCTTCCTCAATGTCACCTACTGTCTCCCCATCTGAGAGTCAGTCCCCTGACATCCACTGCACAGCTTAGTGTCTCAGACTTCTATTAACTCAGTGTCTTCTGTTTGGAGTTATTTCCTTGATTTACAGCTCTGCTGTCTCATTAGTATATCCTTCCAGAAGTCCACACCTATGATTTCTTTGAAGTTCCCCTTTAATCCAGGAATGCCAACAGACTCTCAGATACGGTGTCTGAAAATACTCTCTAAACTCGGTATCCTGTCTTCTTCTCCTTCTGTAGGGGGATTCCAGATGCTACCAATTGTTCCTCCTAATTACTAGGCAAAAAAAGTCGGTTTCAGCAAGAGCTTTCAGAGTCAACTGCTAATCTTAACTGCTCATCTCAAATGAACTTATGTTTTTAGTTCTCCTAAAGAACACATTTCCAGGAGTCTTGACTTCAACTTTCTGAAGTAAACGAGAGCCTATAGGAGTATAGAGGGCTGGGAAGCAGGGGGAAGAGGGTGCTGAGATCAGTCCTCTCTGGCTAGTTTAACTAAGCCATGCCTTCTACAATAATTAAAAGAACATACAATCTTGTCAAACAGTCTGGAACAAGATATGATAATCTGGCATAGTGTATTTCTAAAAGTACTACTAGTAATTAAGTTTTTTTTCGCTTCAAAATGATCTAGATTTGAATTTCTATTCTGCTATATAATGTTGGGTAAGGTACTTTAATCTCTTCCCAAAGCCTCAGTTTTCTCATCTGTAAAATGGAAATAGTAATGGTACCTAGCTCATCAAGCTATAATGAGGATTAAATAAGATGATGCTTCTAAAGCACTTAACACAAAACCAACTACATACTTTACAAAGAATATTAGTTATCATTGTTTGTTTTTATATAGTAAATTTTATATATCCTCCCTTGGCATGTTATCATTTACATCGAGCATCTGTCACCTAGGTAGATGAAACTCTCACTAACAATCCTGAGTATCTCAAAGACTGAAGTACATCCCTCCTATGATGGCCTTTGCCCATCCCTGATGGTTCTTCTCCCAATCCTTAGGCTCCAGTGCACAGAATTTTCTTGCCAGAATTTCCTAAAGGAAAGCTGCACTGGTTCTAAAAAAAAAAGAGAACTATTTTCTGGGCCTAGTTTCCTGACACCTCTGAGTATTTGTCTTCTTGACACAGACGTTTTTTTGCCCTCATTATGTTCTAGAACCCTCCACCTGTACTATCACTAATCACTGCACATATCTCACCATTATACCTTCTTTGCACACTACAGTATGATTTTCTGCGTATGGGAACCTAGAGGAAAAAGCAAGAGAAAGCTAAAGTTATAGAATAGCAGGTAGTTTTCTATAGATTTATTTGATCCTCACTTCACAAAGATCCTAGGAATAATGAGAAAATTGATCCTCCTCCCTCCTACCCTCACCACTGGTTACAAATAAAATGTTCTGAAATGCCCTGCAATTTTACATAGGGAGCTTTGGAAGTATTTGGGAACATCTTCTCAGTCAGGGCTTGGGTTTTTATTTTTGTTTTGGTTTGTATTTTAATATATTCTCAATTATCTTCCAAGAACTTTAGGTGGTTTATAATAGAAGACTTATAAATTGAGGCCAATAAAATTAGAGTTCCAAAATATAGAAGAAAATGATTCAAATACTGTAACCTCTTAACTTTGTTCTTAACTTCTTGAGATTCACAGCAAAAAGAATTTTAAAGGGTTACTATAATTTTAACTATCTTTTAAAATTAAAAAGGAAATAGAACTACAATAGAAGTGTAATGCGGCATTAAACAGAGATTTACCTTGGAGTGATCTTGCAACACTGAGGAACACAGAGACTTCTGGAGGACAATGAAGCAGGAAGGCAATACACAACCAAGCAAATAAAGTGGAAGTCAGAGGAGACAGCAACAAGATGGAGCTAAGTTCTCACACCAAGAAGAAGATTCTTGAGACCCTCTCAATGCTTGTGACTCATGGGCATTAGATGAAGACAAGGAAAATCAACAATGGCTAAGACTAGGCCATCCAGTCATTTAATCACTCAACAAATATATATTGCATGCTTGCTATTCACCAAGCACTACTCTACACAATAAGAATATAGCAATAACTGAATGTGATTTAGTCTATACAGAAGTTAAAATATAATGATGTATATATGAAGCAGTCAGAACACACACATTGCTGATCAATCAAGTTCACTGTCTTATATGAGCACAGTTTGTGGCACCCCAAAACAATTACAACAGTAACATCAAAGATCACTGATTACAGATCACCATAACAAATATAATAATAATGAAAAAGTTTGAAAGGCAGCACCAATGGCCAGGTGGTTAAGTTCAGCGCTCTCTGCTTCAGCCGCCCAGATTCAGTTCCTGGGCACAAACCTACACCACTCGTCTGTCAATGGCCATGCTGTGGCAGCAGAGGAGTATTGGCATCAGATGTTAGCACAGGAAGAATCCTGCTCAGCAAAAACCAAGTTTGAAATATTGCAAGAATTACCAAAATGTGACAGAGACATGAAGTGAGCAAATGCTATTGGAAAAATGATGACAATAGGCTAGTTTTACACAAGGTTGCCACAAACCTTCAATTTCTAAAAAACACAATATCTGCAAAGCACAATACGATGGAATATGCCTGTATAACCAAGCACTTAAGAAGACAAGATGGTACACTTGGTTGAATAGTGTCTCTCTGGAGAACTCTGATACAGATAAATGAAACTGCACAAACAACAGACAACAGAAATCAGCCCAAAAGTCCTCCTCAATATTGGATTTATCAGACTCAGACATTAAAACAACTATATTTGACATGTTCCAGGAAACAAAAGTCAAGCTTAAAAATTTCAGTAGAGGACTGACCAGGTGGCTCAGAGGTAAAGTTCGCACGTTCCGCTTCTCGGTGGCCCGGGGTTCGCCAGTTCAGATCCCAGGTGCAGACATGGCACCGCTTGGCAAGCCATGCTGTGGCAGGCATCCCACATATAAAGTAGAGGAAGATGGACATGGATGTTAGCTCAGGGCCAGGCTTCCTCAGAAAAAAGAGGAGGACTAGCAGTAGTTAGCTCAGGGATAATCTTCCTCAAAGAAAAAAAATTTCAGTAGATCACCTAAAACTGGCAGCAGATCTATCAACAGCAACAATGGAAGCTAGAAGACAGTGGATTAAAATTTTGAAAGTAGTAACATATAACATTGTCAATTCAGAATTCTATACCCAGCAACAATTATTCTTCAAGAATAAACTAAAATAAAGATAGTTCAATTCAAACAAAAACTGGGACAATGAACCACAAGTTGACTGACTCTAAAGGAAAGACTAAAGAATGTTATTTGAGTTAGAAGCAAATACAGGGTCACCAAAGCATGACTGGAGATACAGGAAGAAATAAACAAAGAACAAAAATGTTAAACCTGCAGAAAAATCTAAACGAATAATATCTGTGTAAATAATAAGAAAATATTTTAAAATACAAAAATAATTATAATACACACAAAATATGTAAGAATGGAGGCAGTTAAATAGATTTAAAGTGTCCTAAAGTTCTTGAACTGTCTAAGAGGAAGATATAGGTACCAATTAATAATATACTTTCATAAAGCAAGTAAGACTTTTAAAAATTTTTAAAGCAGTCAATTAAAAGAAGAAAATTATATAAAACTTCCATAAAAAATTTAAAAATGAATCATAAAAATATCGAATAATTTCAAAAGAAGGGAAGAAAAGAGAGAAAAAGGAACACAGAACAAGTGGAACAAATTAAAAATATATTGGAAGATGTCGATTTAGCCTTAAATAAATCAGCAATTACAATAAATTTAGATGAACTAAATGCTACAATTTAAAGATAAAGATTATCACATTGGATTTTAAAAGTGAAGAGTCATATACTATTTATAAGAAATATATCTAAAGCCTAGGGATATAGAAAGGTTGAAAGCAAGGAATTTAAATAGATACATCCTGCAAACATGAATCAAAATAGAGCTGATAGAGCTACAGTAACATAAGAAAATTAAACTTTAAAGCAAAAAGCATTATTAGCCATAACTCAGAATCTATGGGCATGAGGCCAAGACATCAAAATTTTAACAAGCTCCACTGCTGATTCTTATGCACTCTAAAGTCTATTTGATAAGGATATATTTTATAAGAATTATGGCCTGGAAAATATAGAGGAATAAATAGTAAATCCCTAAAACCAGTTTCTCAGTCATGACACTGACACTTTAAACCAGAATACTTTGTTATGGGGGACTTCCCTGTGCATTATCGAATGTTTAGCAGGATCCCTGGCCCCTACCCACTAAACACTAGTAGTACCACCACAATGCCTCAGTTGTGACAACCAAAAATGTTTCCAGATATTGCCAAATATCCCTGAAGGGCAAAATCCTCCCTGGTTGAAAACCAGTACCTTAGACCAACGTTTTGTTTTGTTTTTTTTCGGCTTAGGAAGATTCGCCTGAGCTAACATCTGTTGCCAATTCTCCTCCTTTTTTGCTGAGGAAGATTAGCCCTGAGTTAACATCTGTGCCGATATGGGACACCACCAAAGCATGGCTGCTGAGTGGAGTAGGTCCACACCCAGGATCCAAACCTTGGAACCCAGGCCCAAAGCAGAGTTGAGGAGCTTTAACCAGTCGGCCATGGGGCCGGGCCCTAGACCAACTTTTTTGATACTAATGCTCACAAGTTAGTTTCGATTTTTCAGGCAAAGCAAAGCAGTTATGTTTGTTAGGTAAAGTTAATATCCACCCAATCCATCCACCCACCCATCTGTCCACTCAGCAAGTGTTTACTGGGTGCCTGCTTTGCAATAGGCCCTGTTCTAGGGGTTGGGAATACATCAGTGAAAAGAGACAAAAACCCCTACCTTCATACAGCTTAGGCAGGGGGCAGAAGGGAGCAGAAAGAATTCATCATCTAAATGAAAATCAATGTTTAAACAGGCTCCATAAGAGCTGCATTATTGGATTTAAATCACAGGCTCTCTAAAATTTTTCTCATTTTTTACTAGGTTTACTCCTTGAAAAATACTGGCTCTCATTTTGAAATCATTTGAACTCCACTTTTATCACAAGGCAGAAGGTCAGCAGCTCTGACTCTCTGACTTCTTTGAGCAGCAAATAACCCTGTCCTCCTTTCCTCTCAACAGGTGAGGTAGTGTTACTTAAATTCTGGAACTTCCATTTTGAAGATAAGCAGTACCCCTTTTATCTCCTAATCACTTTCTTTAGCTACTTGGCTAGAAGAAAAAAATTTCCAAGGGTAACTAGTGATAGCTAAACATTGTTCACCAACTACCATACCATGTAGCACATGGCCCTTTGCAGCACTTACAGGCATCCAGGACCAGCCTGCCTTTAATTCTGACAGGAATACATATAGAGGTAGAAAAGCAGAACTCAGATTATTTAATTTAGCTAAACAGGGGGAAACAGTTGTACCGCCTAACTTAATTGAGCCCTCAATTTTTGAACCAGTCTTAACAAAACCCTCATTGCATCCAGGGTAATATTCTATGAATTTTCTCTATGCTTTTCATTTCAAAGTCTATCTCATGAAATTTTAGAATTAGAATGGCAAAAGAAGCAATCATATATAATTCAACACCCTCCTCCTTGCCTACTTCCCATATGAGAAACAGCAGAAAACATGATCTCATTCTCATAAAAGTAGTGACAGGCAAAGCATTTAGCTAAGTTTTGGAACTCACTACTTCCAAAAAACCTACATAAAACCTCAGAGCCCACAAGGGGTTTTCATTAGGCAAGCATTGGTTCATGTCCCATTTTTTTAAAGGTCATTGAATGTTGTTTTAAATGTATATCTCCTAATAAACTGAGCCACTGAAGGCAACACTGACAATCAAAGAAAAATATACTATTTTCAAACCAATATCAAACTTTAGGAGAGGCTTTTAATGAGCTTCAAGGATAGGGTATAGTTTTCCTTAACATTCACCAGAGGCAGAAAATAAACTACAGATATGGGAACAAGAACAAAGTGGATCGCTAATGTTGCTATTTAAAAGAGGCAGAAAAGCAAAGGGGAGGAGCTAGCCGACTGGGATTTCTCTTGGCTGTTCGAGCAAAGTGGATACATCAAACCACGTCACTAGATTGTAGAGATATTTGGAGATGTCCTTGACCACAGCTTTATGAACATTTCCCTGCGTATCATTTTAAAACGTTTATGTTATTTTCTAATCCTGGCAAAAGAGTTTCAAAAGTTTTGATAGAAGTTTTGATACAAGGTATACATCACAACTTCATTTTCCCAGGAAGTTCCTTTCACACAATGGTGTTGCACTTTTGACCACTCAAGGACTTTGTGTGTGTGTGTGTGTGTGTGTAGAAGATCGGCCCTGAGCCAACATCTGTTGCCAATTATCCTCTTTTTGCTTGAAGAAGATTGTTGCTGAGCTAACGTCTGTGCCAATCTTCCTCTATTTTGTATGTAGGACATTGCCACGGCATGGTTTGATGAGCAGCACACAGGTCCATGCCCAGGATCTGAACCTGAGAACCCTGGGACACAGAAGTGAAGCATGAGACTTAACCACTAAGCCACCAGGCCAGCTCTCAAGGACATTTTTGATCAGGGATACGTTGAAATTTGAAATAACCAAGTGTTCTCCAAGTGTTCAGTCAATTTCACAGAAATATCTCTCTTAATCCAAACCTAAATGGCCTCCCTATGCATATATGCACACATTTATATGTAACTGCTTATATATGGAAATTATTCTGTTGAAGACAGGTGAGCTCATTTGGAAATGATGAGAGTCATTCAAAAACAAATATGGCTTTCTTCACTTGACTTTGACTTACAAAAAAGTAAATCAACAAAAGACACTGGGAGCACTTGTGATATATTTAGGCCTTATGAATTAGACAGACAGGAGACTGAGCATGACACTAAGCCAGGGTCTGCTGCAGGCTAGATGTTAGGCAAGTCTCTGGAATCAAGAACATCATAGCAAGATATGCTTAGATGGACATGGATCAAAATCAGTCAGCATTGGCTATAAGTAGAGAAACATTTTAAACTAAAAGTATTCAAGGAAGGAAAGGACATCAGGATAAGTAGTAAGCGACAAATTGAGCAAAGGGTCTAGGAGAAAGGGAGTTTAGTAATGAGGGGTCCTATTTTCAGAGGAATTCAGTGTGACAATCAGAAACCGAGTGAGCCCAGAGGCAGGGGGAAAGGATAAGACAGAAAAAAACAGAGAATCAAAGGTGAAGATCCCAGGAAAGAAGAATCCACTTCAGGGAGATAGTCTGTTGGTTCTGTTTATCGCCTAACCAAGATAGGCCAGAGGAATTTAACTGAGCCTGCAGATGAAAATAACCTGCAAGAGCTACCAGAGCAAAGAGCACATGGAGAGGAGGAGGAATGGACTGCTGACAGAGACTGTACTCGCCTTTACACCTGTGTTTGCACATCAGTGGTTTCCCTGCTAGTTGCAAGTTAGAATCATTCAGGTGCTCTCGTGGCTCTGAAGGCCTGAAAAGATATCCCTTCATTTGGGATGCACTGAGTGGCAGATAGCTCAGACCAAACTTTGAAATGAAAAGAAAATCACATTTAATATCTATTATGCGCCAAGCACTAGTAAAGGATTTATATACACTATCTCATTTAATCATTCATTCATTCTATATTTGCTGAGCATCAACTGTTGTGTCAGACACTTGCTCAAAAATGCTATAAGTGTTATTAATATTCCCAACTTACACAGGAAAAAAAATGAGACAGGGTAATTGAGTTATGTGTTCAAGGTCACACAACTGGTAAGTTGCTAGCCTAGACAGATGCAATTTTTGTTTGGGAACAGTGGCTTCAAATCTTCTCTTTGCCCTTCAAATGATTTGTGCTTCTGGGGAAGTTGCTTGCATTTTTTTTCTCTCCCATGTTTCTCATACTGCAAAAGGGGAAAAGTGCTTGTACTATTCTCAAATTTGATTTATGATTACTCTGAAGAATTCTTGAAGGAAAAAGGGAGCATTGATGAAGTGGAATACATGCTGTAACTATTATCCCTCCCAAAATAATCCAAGCATAATTTCTCTTATGACATCACCATTGCATGAGGCTTTTTCTCCTTGTATTCTTTTTTTTTTTTTCCTTATAAAAACACTATGTGCCTACAAACCTTAGGGATATATAAATACTTAAGATTCTTAACTCTGACACAGAATCTGTTTTTGAGGTCCATAGATTCAAATGAAAGTTAATATCATGAATTTGAAACTGCAAAAGCAAGAGCAACTGTGGAAAATTTAGCATTGCTGTGATTTACATCTTTTTAAGCACACTTCTTCAATGTCTATTCTCAGCAAAACAGTTTCTCATAAGTTATTACATTTATGTGTCCTTGTAAATGTTTTAGCTAAACCTGAGTTTCAAATGCAACCACTTTTGTAAAGACAAAACACAGAAAGAATTAAAAGTTACATGGTGAAGATTTGGCCTTGCCAAACTTTCTCCAAAATAAAATCTACTATTTAAAGTCACAATCTTTTAAGTATTTAAAATCTAGCATTAAAATCTAGTATTTAAAGTCATTCCAATGTTTAGATTGACTGATGAACAAATGTTTAAGAGGTTATGTCAATGGCATATATGCGCCAAGTACATCTACAGTATGGCTGAAGAGGAGTGAGTAACATACAAAACTCAGCATCCAACTTTATAAGCATTCCTTGTGTTCACATACCAAAGTCCTAGTTTCTATGTGAAGTATTTTCCAGAGTATGCAAGAATTTTATTGTTCAAGGAATGTTCCTTGAGTATCATTTTAGTCAAGGACACAGGGAATTTCTCAAAACCCAAACTCCTAGTTAGATGAAAGAAATGTCTTACTTATTTGTGTAGTATTACTGGGAGTGCCCCTGTCTTTTACTCCTGAGACAAAGAATAGATTCCTCAGTCTTTTTTTCTCTCAGAGGCAAAGTTCTAATATGGGAGGGGCCCTGGGCTTGCAGCCAAAAATCTTGAGTACAAGTCCAAGTATGGTCCCTAGACTTGCACCATCAGCATCACCTGAGAACTTAACAGAAATGCAAATTATTGGGCTCCCCAATGTACTGAATCAGAAACTCTAGGAGTGGGGCCCAGTCATCTGCATTTTAACAAGCCATCAAGGGGATTCTGATACACACTCAAGTTTGAGGGCAACTAGTACAGGCAAATTACGTCTCTGGAGCCTCAATATCCTCAGCTCCATACAGGAATAATGATACCAAATCTGTCATCTTCAAAGGGCTATTCAATATCAAATATACGTGATAACATGCAAAATGGCTTTGCAAATCTGCAATGACTACATAATTGCAAAGTACTGCCTCAGAAAGATAACTTTTAATGAGATTTCTCAGTCTGAAAAGTAGTAGTAATAGTTTAGGTGGTTATATAGGTTGCTAATGAAGGATTCTGATCAACACTGTCACAGAAACATGAAGTTTTCTGTTAGGTCTGAAAATGTTTTATAAATGATATTTGGTTTTAACTTCACATCTAAGATAAATGTCATAATGTCCCCTGGTGATAATCATTAAAATTTTTCTCACTTTTGTCAGGTCATTTTTTTTCTTCAAATGACCGTAGTTTGAAAAGTAACTGGTCTCCTGAGGGAAAGAAGAGCCACAGAGAAAAGGTCTTTGCTTAAAAGATACAAAAAGAAACCTGTTTCAATGGGACTAAAAACTTCAGTAATTTACTATTTCGCTGTTGAAAGGGCTAAATCATAACTACTTCGGAGACTGAGTTTTCTAATCATTCCTTTAGAATCTAGAGAGAGGTTGGAGATCCTTTCCTCCCAAAAATTACTCCAAAGACCTTCTGCAGCAAACAACACTATGTATTGTTTCCATTGTCAAAGGTTATGAGGGCAACTGGTCACTTTTCCCCTTTATATTTTGAATTCAACAATGAAATTACCATATACCTGCCTCCCTTCTCTTTCCAAGCTAATTAATGCTAGTTTCTTGAATTTTTCTAGTTTTATTTTTTCTTTTTTTTAATTTTATTGCAGTAACATTGGATTATAACACTATATAGCTTTCAGATGTACATTGTAATATATTTCGAGTTCTGTGTAGATTACACCATGTTCACCACCCAAAAACTAATTATAGTCCCTCAACTCATATGTGAGCCTAATCACCTCTTTTTCCCTCCCCTCTTTCCCCTTCTCCTATGGTAACCACCAATCCGATCTCTGTTGCTATGTGTTTGTTGTTGTTGTTATCTTCTACTTATGAGTGAGATCATACAGTATTTGACTTTCTCCCTCCGACTTAATTCACTTAGCATAATACCCTCAAGTTCCATCCATGTTGTCACAAATGGCCGGATTTCATCATTTCTTATGGCTGTGTCATATTCCATTGTGTATATATACCACATCTTCTTTATCCATTTGTCCCTTGATGGGCACCTAGGTTACTTCCAAGTCTTGGCTGTTGTGAACAATACAGCAATGAACATAAAGGTGTATGTATCTTTATGCTTTGTATTTTCAAGTTCTTTGGATAAATACACAGCAGTGGGATAGCTGAATCATATGTAGATCTATTCTTAATGTTCTGAGGATACTCCATACTGCTTTCCATAGTGGCTGCATCACTTTGCACTCCCACCAGCAGTGTACAAGGGTTCCCTTCTCTCCACATCCTCTCCAACACTTGTTGTTTCCTGTCTTGTTAATTATAGCCATTCTAACCAGAGTGAGGTGACACCTCATTGTACTTTTGATTTGTATTTCCCCGATAGCTAATGATGTTGAGCATCTTTTCATATGCCTCTTGGCCATCCTTATATCTTCTTTGGAGAAATCTCTGTTCAGATCTTTTGCCCATTTTTAAATTGGGTTGTTGGTTTTTTTGTTGTTGAGCTGTATGTGTTCTTTGTATATTTTGGATATTAACCCCTTACCTGATATATGGTTTGCAAATATCTTCTCCCAATTGTTAGGTTGTCTTTTTGTTTTGCTGATGGTTTGCTTTGCTGTGCAGAAGCTTTTTAGCTTGATGTAGTTGTCAGTGTCGCGATCCAATGTACACACCAGGATAGATGTGGAGAGGGCTGATGGCCATTCTGAGTTTATTATAACCAGCATTTCAATATATACATAGCTTACATCTGTTAAACATACACAGGTGTTCTGGACAATGCAATTAGCAAATGCCAAGAATTCTTAGTGATTTCTCAAGGAGCCCTCCCTTGGCCTCTGTTTTGGTATTATCATGTTATTGCTGTGCTCGTATATTTTTATCTCGGAGCATGCAAGGCCTCCTAGGCAACGGCCCCTCCTGCTCCCGATATCATGTCTCCATCTGTGCCCCTGGGCGACCGTGCCTGGCTTGGGTTGCCTCCCACTGGAGATCTTACCCGTCTTTGGCTAACTGGCCTTCTCACCTCTAGGTCAGTTTGTTGGCAAGCCTTTTCCAGTGATTATTAACCCTTCCTGCATCAGGGGCGGTTACAGTAGTCCCATTTGTTCATTTTTTCTTTTGTTTCCCTCGCCCAGTCAGACGTGGTACTTGAAAATATGCTGCTCAGACCAACGTCAAAGAGCATGCTGCCTATGTTTTCTTCTAGAAGTTTCATGGTTTCGTGTCTTACATTCAAGAATTTAATCCGTTAATTGATTTTTGTGCATGGTGTAAGGGAATGGTCTACTTTCATTCTTTTGCATGTGGCTGTCCAGTTTTCCCAATACCATTTATTGAAGAGATTCTCCTTTCTCCATTGTATTTTCTTGGCTCCCTTGTGGAATATTAGCTGTGGATAAATGTGTGGGTTTATTTCTGGGCTCTCAATTCTATTCCATTGATCTGTGTGTCTTTTTTTGTGCCAGTACAATGCTGTTTTGGATACTACGGCTTTGTTGTATATTTTGAAATAAGGGAGTGTAATACCTCCAGCTTTGTTCATTTTTCTCAGGAATCCTTTGGCTATTAGGGGACTTTTGTTGTTCCATATAAATTTTAGGATTCTTTGTTCTGTTTCTGTGAAAAATGTTGCTGGAACTTTGATAGGGATTGCGTTGAATCTGTAGATTGCTTTAGGAAATATGGACATTTTAACTATGCTAATTCTTTGAATCCAAGAGCACAGACTATCTTTCCATTTCTTTGTGTCTTCTTTGATTTCTTTCAACAATGTTTTATAGTTTTCGGTGTATAGATCTTTCACCTCTTTGGTTAAGTTTGTTCCTAGGTATTTGCTTTTTGTTGCAATTGTAAATGGGATTGTATTCTTAATTTCTCTTTCTGCTACTTCATTGTTAGTGTTTAGAAACACAACCGATTTTTGTATGTTGATTTTGTATCCTGAGACTTGACTGTATCCATTTAGATTTTCTAAAAGTTTTTTAGTGGATTCTTCAGGGTTTTCTTGATATAAAATCATGTCGTCTGCAAAGAGTGACAATTTCACTTCTTCCTTTCAAATTTGGATCCATTTTATTTCTTTTTCTTGCCTGATTGCTCCGGCTAAGACTTCCAATACCATGTTAAATAAGAGTGGTGACAGTGGGCATCCTTGTCTGGTTCCTGTTCTTAGAGGGATAGCTTTCCGTTTTCTCCATTGAGAATGATATTTGCTGTGGGTTTGTCATATATGGCCTTTATTATGTTGAGGTATTTTCCGTCTATACCCGTTTCATTTAGAGTTTTTATCATAAATGGATGCTGTATCTTGTTAAATGCTTTCTCTGCATCTATTGAGATGATCATGTGATTTTTATTCTTCATTTTGTCAATGTGGTGTATCATGTTGACAGATTTTTGGATGTTAAGCCATCCCGGCATCCCTGGAATGAAACCCTCTTGGTCATGAAGTATGATCTTTTTAATGTATTGTTGTAATGAATTTGCTAGTATTTTGTTGAGGATGTTTGCATTGATGTTCATCAGTGATATTGATCTGTAACTTTCTTTTTTGTGTTGTCCTTGTCTGGTTTTGGTATCAGGATAATGTTGGCTTTGTAGAATGAGTTAGGAAGCTTCTGCTCCTCTTTAATTTTTTGGAAGAGTTTGAGAAGGATAGGCATTAAGTCTTCTTTGAACATTTGGTAAAATTCACCAGGGAAGCCCTCTGGTCCTGGAATTTTATTTTTTGAGAGGTTTTTGATTGCCATTTCTATCTCCTTACTGGTGACTGGTCTATTCAAATTCTCTTCTTCTTCTTGGTCCAGTTTTGGAAGGTTGTATGTTTCTAAGAATTTATCCATTTTTTCTAGATTATCGAATTTGTTGGCATATGGCTTTTCATAGTATTCTCTTATTATCTTTTATATTTCTGAAGTGTCCGTTGTAATTTCTCCTCTTTCATTTCTGATTATATTTATTTAAACTTCTCTGCTTTTTTCTTGATGAGTCTAGCTAAGGTTTTGTCAATTTTGTTTGTCTTTTCAACAAACCAGCTCTTGGTTTCATTAATTTTTTCTATTGTTATTTTAGTCTCTATTTGGTTTATTTCTGCTCTGATTTTTATTATTTCCTTCCTTCTGCCAATTTTGGGATTTGTTTGTTCTTCTTTTTCCAGTATCCTTAGATGCACTGTTAGATTATTTGAGATTTTTCTTCTTTGTTGAGGTATGCCTGAATTGCTAAACACTTCCTGCTTAGAACCGCTTTTGCTGTATCCCATAGATTTTGGCATGTCATATTTTCATTTTCATTTGTCTCCAGGAACTTTCTGATTTCTCCTTTCATTTCCTCATTGACGAAATCATTGTTCAGTAGCATTTTGTTTAATCTCCACATTTTTGTGGCTTTTCTGGTTTTCTTCCTGTAGCTGATTTCTAATTTCATACCTTCTTGGTCAGAAAAGATGCATGGTATTACTTCAATCTTCACAAATTTATTGAAACCTGTTTTGTGGCCTAATATGTGATCAATCTTGGAGAAGGTTCCATGTGCATTTGAAAAGAATGTGTATTCTCTGGGTTTTGGATGGAATGTTCTATATATATCCACGAAGTCCATCTGGTCAAATGTGTCATTTAAGGCCAGTGTTTCCTTATTGATCTTCTGTTTGGATGATCTATCCATTGGTGTAAGTGGAGTGTTAAAGTCCCCTACATTATTGTGTTACTGTCTATTTCTCCTTGTATGTCTGTTAATAATTGCTTTATATATTTAGGTGATCCTATGTTGGGTGCACAGATATTTACAAGTGTTACAACTTCTTCTTGAATTGTTCCCTTTATCATTCTGTAGAGCCTATCTTTGTCTCGTTACAGCTTTTGATTTAAAGTGTATTTTGTCTGACATAAGTATTGCTACCCTCACTTTCTTTCCTTTGCCATTTGCATGGAATATCTTTTTCTATCCTTTTACATTCAGTTTGTGAGTGTCTTTAGGTCTGAAGTGTGTCTCTTGTATGCAGCATATATATGGGTCTAGTTTCTTGATCCAATTGGCCACCCCATGCCTTCTGATTGGAGCATTTAGTCCATTAACATTTACAGTAGCTATTAATAAATATGTATTTATTGCCATTTTGTTACTTTCTTTTTCCTGAAGTTTTTGTAGTTCTTCTCTGTTCCTTTCTTTTTCTCTTGCTTTCTTCCCTTGTGGTTTGATGGCTTTCTTTAGCAATATATTTGATCTCTTTTGCCTTACTTATTTGCTTACTTATTGTAGGTTTCTGATTTGTGATTACCATGGGGAAGCTACATAATATTCTATGTATATAACAGTCTATATCAAATTGATAGACTCTTTAGCTTAACCTCTTTCTAAAAGCTCTACTTTTTCACTTCCCTCCTCCCACATTTTATGGCTTTGAAATCATATATAATCTCTTGTTTTATGTGTCTATCCATTACCCTCTTATCATTGAAATAGACAAATTTAGTACTTTTGTCTTTTAACCTGCATCTTATCTTCACAGGTGGTTGATCTTCTACCTTTACTATATTTTTACCTTTACCAGTGATTTTATTGCCTGTTTTTTTTGAGGGGGGGTATTTTTTTTGATAATGTTTTTATTCTTATTTGTGGTCATCACTTTCCCACTTAAGTCCCTTCAGCATTTCTTGTAGAACTGGTTTCTTGGTGATAAACTCCTTTCATTTTTTCTTGTCCTGGAAGCTCTTTCTCTCTCCTTCCATTCTGAATGACAACCTTGATGGATAGAGTATTCTGGGCTGGAGGTTTTTCTTTTTACCACTTTAAATACATCATGCCATTCTCTTCTCATCTGTAGGGTTTCAGCTGAGAAGTCTGCTGATAGCTTTATGGGCTTTCCTTTGTATGTTACTTGTTGCCTTTCTCTTGCCACTTTTAGGATTCTCTCTATCTTTAATTTGGGGCATTTTAATTATAATGTGCCTTGGTGTGAGCCTCTTTGGGCTTATGTTGTTTGGAGCTCTCTGTGCTTCCTATACTTGAATTCCTGTTTCCTTCTTTAGATTAGGAAAATTTTCATCTATTATTTCTTCAAATAAATTTTCTGCACCTTTGTCTCTCTCTTCTCCTTCTGGGACCCCTATAACATGAATGTTAGTGTGCTTGATATTGTCCCAGAGTTCCCTTAGACTGTTCTCATTCTATCTAATTCTTTTTTATTTTTTCTGTTCTGCTTGGGTGATTTCCTCTAGTCTTTCATCTAGATTGCTGATCCATTCTTCTGTACCATCTACTCTGCTATTGAGTCCCTCTAGTGAATTTTTCATTTCTGGTATTGTAGTCTTCATTTCTGATTGGTTCATTTTTAGATTTTCCAGTTCTTTGTTGATGATCTCACTGTGTTCATCCAGTCTTCTCCTCATATCTGTGAGCATCCTTATGATATATTCTTTCAACTCTTTGTCGGGTAGGTCACTTATTTCTGTTTCATTTAGTCCTTTTTCTTGCGTTTGGTCCTGTTCCCAGGCTTGGAAAGTATTCCTTTGTCTCATTATGCCTCTTTCTCTGTGCTTATTTCTATGTATTAGGTGAGTTAGCTATGTCTCCTGACCTTGGAGAAGTGGCCTTATGTAAGAGTTGCCTTTTGAGGACCAGCAGTATGCTTCCCTCTTGTCACCAGCCCAAAGATACAGAAGTGACCCCTTTGTAGGCTACTTGCGTCCCTCTACTGTGGCACAGTTGCTCTTAATACAGGTGCCCAAGGAGTCTAGTCTTTCCTTCCCTGGCCAGCTGTTTGTAAATCCGCTTTGGGGAGCCTCAGCACCATTGGCTACAAGGTCTAACAGCACACTCCTGTTGCAGTTCTCCTGCTAATTGGGTAGGTACACAGTGTAGCTGTTTGCTAGGCTCAGGGGCTTACAGTTGCTATAGGCTTCAGGCCTACAAGGCTGTTGTCAGCTCTCTTAGGAGTGCAGCTAAGTGTGGCTGGCCCTAAGCATGGGAGCACTCAATTGTTTTAGGCTTTGGAAGGAGGGGCTGATCCTTTTTATGGCTATTTGTGAAGCAGAGGTCTTCTGCCGCTGATAAGCCTCACCCCCACAGGACCACATACACCATCAACACAGGCCTGGTCCATGCACTCTCTCCAACTCTCTGGAGCATACACCAATGCCCCACTTCAGAGGCCCTCACCTCTCCACCAATACCTCCCCACTTCACCTGGTCCTTTCACAGGCCCTGCCCCCCCAGAGGCAGACACACTTGCCTGCCTGTAGAGGATCAAAGCACCCCATCAATGCAGGCCAACAAGTAGCCTGAGGATTTGCTGTTGGGTGGAGCAGGTCCCTAGGGCAGGCTGCCTGCCCTGGCTGAACTGGATTAAATCTGCACTCTAGAGGGTGTGGCAGCTCTGTGGGCTAACATGCCAGGGGAATAACCTCAATGGCATCTGCCAGGGTCTGTGTTAACATGCCTGGACCAGGTCAGAACAATAGCCCCCACCAATGTCTCAGTCTCCAGAGAGGTCCCTCCTCTCACTGAGATGCCCCCAGAGCCCACCAGGTGAGTCTCTTTTCACCAAAGGACTGTCAGGCTCCTCTCTGGTGATTTTGGGTTCCTAAGACAGGTGAGTTTGTGCATGGGCCCTTTAAGACCCCGGTCTTTTCAGCTTTCATCCAATAGCTTTTCTGAGGGTATTCCCCACTGCAGTTAACAGCCAGCAAAGCCAGATAGTAAGACCTTCATCACAGTTGTGCTGAGTCTGAAGGATGCTTATAGCAGTATCAGCCCCCACTCCAGACCTCACTTTTTCAGGGAGGGCTGTGTACCTTAGGGTGGCTCCCGCCTGACAGGCTGAGAAACTCCACTGCTCCCAAAGGTGATTTTTTTCTCTCTAGAAGGAACTTCTGCCCCTTCCGCCTTAGTCAGGGCTGTCCCTTGTTGTGGGGGTTCTTTTTATCCAGTTTTCAGCTTTCTACCCAGGGTAATTTTTCCAAAGATAGTTGTAATCTGGTTGTGTTTGTGGGAGGAGATGAGTTCAGAGTCTGCTTATGCTGCCATCTTGATGAGATCTCTCAAATTTTTCTAACTTTAAATTTCTGTGTTTTTCTTTTTCTTATGATGTCTCCAGGGCCCACTTCAACTTCTAGAGCTTTCCTCAAACTCAAATTCCAAAGTTCCTACAAGGCAACATCCATATTTGTTTACTTGCCTCCCTCAGTTCCCTAAAGGTAGGAATTCTTAAAATCTTCATGCCCAAAACTTAGAAAAGAGCCTGGCTACAGAGAAGGTACTTAATAAAATTTTTTTGAATTGAATTGTCATATAAGCCTCATATAGAAGAGTTATATCTATTACACAGAAAGGTGCTAAATAGAATATAAAACTTGTTGCTCTACCCAAGTATAATGGGTTGAATAGTGTCCTTCAAAAATTCATGTCCACCTGGAACCTCAGAATGTGACCTTATTTGGAAACAGAGTCTTTGCAGATGTAACTACTTAAGATGAGGGCATAATGGATTAGAGTGAGCCCTAATGGAAGGACTTGTGTCCTTATAAGAAAACAGAGATATGTTATGTTAAGGCCCAGTTTGTGGTACATCACTATGGCAGTCCTAGGAAACTCAGAAGCCAAGCATCAGTGTTTTCTGCACTATTTGAACATAGGCAGCGTTTCTGTAAGGTCCACAACAGGCCATGTTTCAGAAATATTAGTCTCCCAAAAAGAGATGCAAATAAAAGATGATTTATTTCAGATCGTCCTTTTTCTCAAAGGTTTGTTCACTCAAAATCCAAGTCCAAGTCTGGCAAGAAACAAAAATGTAAGAAAAAGTGAATATATGATCAAGAAAAGGTAAAGCACCCAGTCATTAAAAATCACATATTTTAATAATAGTCCTTTAAGGAAAGTACTCAACATATAATGTTAAGTGAAAAAGTAAGATACATATTTCTTTATGCAATATACTTTCAATTTTGTCTTTTTTAAGTGCACATATAAAAATGAGATACTTGAACAAAAAAATCCAACAGTAAACATTCTCTGAGAAGTAAACTTAAAGACACCTTATACTTTGCTCTTTCTATACTTATTTATTTTCTAGATTTTCTACAATAAATTAGTTACTTCTATAAGCAGAAAAATGCTATTTACAAAGAATATATGAAGACAAGAAAGCTAAATGGAAGGAAAGAAAATAGTTATCTTAAAATAAATTTTGGGGTGGGCCCAATGGTGTAGTGATTAAGTTTGCATGCTCCACTTCAGCAGCCCAGGTTTCATGGGTTCAGATCCCAGGCACAGATCCACACACCACTCATCAAGCCATGCTGTGGTGGCGTCCCACATTAAAATAGAGGAAGATTGGCACAGATGGTAGCTCATGAACAATCTTCCTCATGCAAAAAGAGGAGGACGGGTGATAGATTTTAGCTCAGGTCCAAGCTTCCGCACCAAAAAAAAAAAAAAAAACCCAAAAAACAATAAGGTGAAAAAAATGCTTTTAACAGACATTTAAAAAAAAAAATACACAGGTAGAGGTCCTGGAATGGAGACTTTCATTATTATTCTGTAGTTCTTTGTTCCTTGACATTTTGGGAGTGTATAATTTAGATAAGTTTTACATTTTTTTTAAAGTTTAAATCAAGGAAAGATAAAAAAGAGATAAAGTCTCAATGTACTAGATCTGACTACAGGGTAGTAAAACAATGAATACATTTCTAAAACAGTTAATTCACTATGTGATCATAGCAGTATTTTTATTTATAATTAAATAATACAGAAACTCTTCTAGTTCAACACATACAAACAAATAATTATAAGAGCCTCATTGTCTTACTGCAGATCTTCATTTAATATACATTCTTATACAAAAATCCTGGTGAAAATGCAAACGTCAAATATTCAAAAGCTATGTGAATAAAAAAATACACATCTGTGAAATAATTGCATTTTCCAAATAGCACATCAAGTTTTAGGTCATAAAATAGCAAACCACTCTTAAATAAAGACCTATTTTTTTTCCTTTTTCTCCCCAAAGCCCCCTGGTACATAGTTGTATATTCTTCTTTGTGGGTCCTTCTAGTTGTGGCATGTGGAACGCCACCTCAGTGTGGTTTGATGAGCAGTGCCATGTCCGCGCCCAGGATTTGAACCAAGGAAACACTGGGCTGCCTGCAGCAGAGCACGTGAACTTCACCACTCGGCCACGGGGCCAGCCCCTAAAGACCTATTTTTTAAAAAAAGGAATAGTTGTGAGGTAGTAAAAATAAGCCACTTAAAGACAGTCCTGTAGAATACATTTTCAAATCTTTTGAGTTAAGACTACACTTCAGGGTAATGGGTACATGGAGTTTCCTTTAGCTCTTCTCTCTGTTTTTATGTATGTTTGAAATTTTTCATAATAAAAAAAAGTTTTTAAAATATGTACATCACAAGGTTAATTCTTCTTCTTAATGCCAGTAGACAATGGATGATCACTATAATTATATATTATTAGTAGTATTTCACTCTTGGTATGGATATAATCATAATAGCTTCCATTCCTTGAACACTAACCATGTACAAAATGCTTTATAATCACTATCTTACTTAACAACCTTATGAGGACAGTGGTATTAATATACCAATTTTACAGATGAGGAAACAGCAACTCGGAGAAGTTAAGCATCTTGTTTACAAAGTTAGTAAGTGGGAAATTAAGACTTCAAACCTATGTGTATATGACACCAAGGTCCATGTTCTTCATTTCTATACTATTCTGCCTGCTAAGCAGTATAGATTAATTGTTTTAAAAGTTCATTACCATTACTTTGCAACTTAGTCTACTTTATTTTATTTATCCTCTATGTTTACAGTTTATCCCATTAGTTGCTCCATCTATCAAATGTGGAAAATTTATTTTAACCAACTGGACCAAAGCTGAGATGAGTTCACAGAATATCTTACTTCAGAGTTTTCACAGAAACTTCCGAAATAGGTGCTACAGAGGCAAAACTCACTCAGATCCTGTCAAAATTACTCTAAATTAATGACACTTGAGTAATGGTGTTTTATCAAAATTGTAAGTACATAATCATTTGTAGAGGAAACAGTGAATTGATGACAATACTAAAGTGGATACTGAGTAGTTTAAGAGTATTATTTATATTTATTCCTTTAACAAATATTTATTGAATTGAAACTCAAGACACTGTGGGTATAGAGGTGAGAAAGAGTATGCTTTCTCTTTGGAAGCTTACAATCTAATAGCAAGGCAGACTTGAAAATAGTTTCTCCACTATGTGGTACAAACTACAACGTTACCATGGAAGAGGTGGCACCAGAAGGCTGCAGTGGGAGTCAGGGACGTCAGCACGGAGCAGAGAGAATTGAGCTAAGACATGCATTTACCAGTCTATATTAACAATATCCAATTCTTATTAAACATTGAAAACTGTATATTTTTGGAAAACAGTTTGGCAACTCCTTAAAAAATTAAACATGCAATTAGCATACAACCCACTAATTCCATTTCTGGGTATATACCCAAAAGAAGTGAAAGCAGGGACTCGAACAGATATTTGTACACTCATGTTCACAGCAGCATTATTCACAATAGGCAAAAGGAGGAGGTAACTCAGTATCCATTGACGAATGAATAAACAAAATGTGGCATACATGTACAATGGAATATTATTCAGCCTTCAAAATGAAGGAAATTCTATACCACAGGCTATAACATAGATGAACTTTGAAGGCATTATGCTAAGTGAAATAAGCTAGTCACAAAAGGAGAAATATTGTATGATTCTAGCTATATGAAGAACCTAGAACAGTCACATTTGTAGAGACAAATTAGAATGGCGACTGCCAGGAGCTTGAGGGAGGGAGGATGGGGAGTTATTGTTTAGTGGGAACAGAGTTTCAGTTGAAGAAAATGAAAAACTTCTGGATACAGATGGTGATGATGATTATGCAACAATATGACTACACTTAGTGCCATAGAACTTTACACTCAAAAATGATTAACATGTTACATTTTATGTTACATATTTTTGACCATAATAAAGAAAACAGTATGTTTTCTCTAAAACACAAACATTTTTCAAATTTGAATCATCTTAAGTATAAAATATTGCTCCAGGTGGTAAAAAGGAGTTGAACAGTCAGAAAGAGTAATTAATGGATCAACAACTATTTATTGAATACCTTCCAGATCAATGAGGTTTTAATTATTACCTTGCATGTAGAAACATGTTCACTCAGATATGAAAAGGCAATATGAAAAACTGCCATTTCTTTCCAAAAAGTTCCAAGTTTTCCAGACCAACTGCTTCTCAATTATTTGAAATAAAGCAAATTCAAAGGGACAAATAAGTCCATTTTTCATTGTTGGTATGGATTAAAAACAGCTAATAGAAATGTCACCTCTGGATTAATTACCAGGGATAAAAATTTATACTCTTGAAAGTAGTATTTCCACAAAGTCTGAGGTGCCCAAAAGCAGTGTGTAATAACAAAAAATATTTACCCATAACTAATATATTAAAATGTTTCTGACAGTAATCAGAGCTCATGTAGTTCAAAGAAGCTCAGCAGGCACAGAACACAAAGGAAGAAATGGGAGAGAACAGGTTTTGAAATTCTAGAACAAAGCATATCTTTGAGTCATCTATATAGTTCAAGGTTCCAATTACTATAGGGTTTACTGGCTGCCCATATTTTTCTAATCCCAGCAGCTTAAATAAAATTATTTTTCAATTATAATAGAAGTTGACTCTACTCACTCCTGATGGAAATATCTGGATAACGTTTCCCGCTATGTCGAGGCTTCTCAGGTTTATAAGATCGCAAAATCCCTGAGTCAGAAAACAAAAGAGAGAGAGATTTTTAAAAAATTTATTATGTAGAATCATAAATATTTAAGTTCAAACTTGATGGGGTTAACTAAAGCACTCATAAATATACAGAAAGAAGACATAGAAATGGCCAATAGGTACATGAAAAGATGTTCAATATCACTAATTATCAGGGAAATGCAAATCAAAACCACAATGAGATATCACCTCACACCTGTTAGGCCTTTACCAAAAGGACAAGAGATAAGTGTTGGTGAGGTTGTGGAGAAAAAATAACACTTGTGCACTGTTGGTGGGAATGTAAATTGGTATAATCACTATGGAAAATAGTATGGAGGTTCCTCAAAAAGTTAAAAATAGAAATACCATATGATCTTGGTATATATCCATAGGAATCTTGAAGACATATCTGCATTCCCATGTTCACTGTAGCATTATTCACAATAGGCCAGATATGGAAACAACCTAAGTATGCATCAATGGGTGAATGGATAAAGCAATTGTGGCTGTGTATGTATGTATGTATGTATACACACACACATACAGAATGGAATATTATTCAGCCCTAAAAAAGAAGGAAATTCTCCTATTCGCAACAAAATGGATGACTCTGGAAGACATTATGTTAAGTGAAATAAGTCAGTCACAGAAGGACAAATACTGCATGATTATTCTTAAATGAAGCATCTAAAATGGTCAAATATGAAGAAGTAAACAATAGAATGTGGTTACCAAGGGATGGGGAGAGTTTCAATGGGTACAAAGTTTTAGTTATACAAGATTAGTAAGTTTCAGAGATCTGCTGTATGACATACCGCCTATAGTTAACAATAAAGCATGGTGTACTTAAAAATTGGTTAAAAGGGCAGATCTCATGTTAAGTGTTCTTACCAAACACACACACAAAAAGACACAAGTTTGCACATTCCATTTTGGTGGCCCAGGGTGTGCTGGTTTGGATCCCCGGTGCAGACCTATGCACTGCTTATCAGGCCATGCTGTAAGCATCCCACATAAAATACAGGAAGGTGGGCATGGATGTTAGCTTAGGGCCAGTCTTCCACAGCAAAAAAAGGAGGATCAGTGGCAGATGTTAGCTCACGGCTAATCTTCCTCAAAAAAAAAATGTTAGTCAGGGTTTAGGGAAACCAACATTCCCTAAACCAAGAAAGGTAGTTCCTTAACAAAGTTCCCTAAAGCTAGCAACAGCAAGTAGTTCTTTACCACCATAGGCCTGAAGAGCCAAGAGGAGGTAGCAATGGTCCATATCAGGACCACCTAACATTAGCTATAGCCTTCCAGAAAGGCATGCAGGCAACTCACAGCACCCTATCAGGGAGGATGCCACAGGAATACCCTCTTATACTCAGTCTTCTCCTTCCCTTAGATCTCCTGCTCATGCCTCTCATTGGCCATATCCAAGAGGAAGCCAGAGGACAATGGAGATTACTGATGCCCATACAGGTCAGTCTCCCAGGCACAGAGAAGTTTGGAAAAGGATGGAGAGTGAGCATCCTGTATTTTTATTTACTAAATCTGGCATCTCTAGCTATGTAATCCAAGTCATAAACCTCTTCTGCCATAGGGATTTGGGAACTGACTACCTAATTACAAGAAAAGCAAATGATGGCTTATACTCGGCTGCCCAAACATACTCTATAGCCACTCCCCATCATGTTGTAATGAGTTCTTCCCCCACACAAAAAATTTGGTTCCATGTTTTGCTTACCTCTGGCAAAACTTCAATGTTGTTCCTGACCAGAAAAAGCTTCTGGAGGTTCTTCAAGAATTTAATCTCTTCAGGTATGCAAATGAGCTGATTGTAGTTAAGTTGAAGTTCAGAAAGATTCTTAAGGAAACAAAGTTCTCTAGGAATGCTGGCTAGCCAGTTATGATTTATACTCAAATAAGTAAGGCTTTTTAATCTAAAAAATAAACAAAGTATATGAATTAAACTCACAAGAATAAGAATGTCCATTGTACAGACACCACTTATCAGAAGTTGAGTCAATTCACTTTTTGTAGCACATCGGAGCCTTACTTAAGTCAAATATTCACAACTACTGTGAATCATTTGAACATGAAAAGTCTTTGTTGGGGGCTGCCCCTGTGGCTGCATGATTCAGTTCATGCACTCCGCTTCGGCAGCCCCGGGTTTCACCGGTTCAGATCCTGGGTGCAGACCTAGCACTGCTCATCAAGCTATGCTGAGGCAGCAGCCCACATAGCAGAGCCAGAAGAACCTATAACTAGAATATACAACTGTGTATTGGGGCACTTTGGGGAGAATAAAAGCAAAAGACTGGCAACAGATGTTAGCTCAGGTCCCAGTCTTAAAAAAAAAAGTCTTTGTTGAAATTTAACTTTTTTTTAACTTTTGTCATTCTTTTATTTCACTCAATTATACTTGTAAGACTCATCCATGTGCAGCTACAGTTCATCCTTTTTCATTGCAGTATAATATTCCAAGATGTGCTTGTATTATAATGTATTCATTCATTCTTCTGTTGAGAAACATTTGGGTTGTTTCTGGTTTGGGACTGTTATCAATAAACATGTACACATCTCCTGTTGTTCAGGTACAAGAGTTTTTCCAGGGTCGATACACAGGAGTAGAATTGCTGTGACTTAGAACATGTATGTGCTTGCTATGTATAGATAGAGCCAAAGTATTTTCCAAAATACTTGTATTCATTTATATTCCCACCAGCCACATATGCATTCCCATACAATTGCTATTGTCAAGATTTAAAATTTTTGGCAATAATGATAATTTGTTGTGGTTTTAATTTGCACTTCCCTGATTACTAATACAGTTTGATGTCATTTCACATTATTGATCATTTCATTTGGAAGTTCCTGCTCAAATCTGTCCCCATGTTTCTACTGAATTGCCTCTTTTTTTAAAATAGAGGTTCTTATTGTGGATACTAATCCATGTCAGTTAGGTGTTGAAAATATCTTCTCCCACCTTGTGGCTTGCGTTTTCCTCTCTTGATACGTCTTTTGGAAAAGAAGTTCTTAATTTCAAAGGAATCAAATGTATTGATCTTTTTCTGTTATGGTTGATAATTTTTTGTGTCATGTTTAAGAAGTCCTTCTCTACCCCTCCCTGAGTCACGAAGATATTCTGCTGTAGTATCTTCTAAAAACTTTATAATTTTCCTTTCATATTTGCCTTTTGTATATATGGAATTTATTTTTTGAATGATTTGAAGTGGGGATCCAATGACATTTTTTCCTCAACCAAATGTCTAATTGTCCCAACACCATTTATTGAAAACTTCATACTTTCCCTGGTGATCTCGCCACCACTGATGTATGTCAAGTGTCCACATATGCATGGGGCCATTTCTGAGCCTGTTTCCTTCTCTTGATCTACCTCTCTCTCCCTGGGCCAATATCATCCTGAATTAATTATTAGAGCTTGTAGTAAATCTTGATACTTGGTAGTGTAAGTCCTCCAGGTTCATTCTTATTCAAGATTGTCTTGGCTCTTCTTGGCCCTTTGTACTTTCTTATAAATCTTCAAATCAGCTTACATATAAAACTTTTTGAGATTTTGATTTGGATTTAATTGAACCTATAGGTCAATTTGGGGAGAATTGACATCACTACAAACTGAGTCAACTCATGAGCACAGTATATCTTTATATTTACTTATGTTTTTCTTTAATGTCTCTCAGTAAAGTATAAAATTTTCTTCATAGATATCTTGCACATCTTTAGTTAGCTTTATTCCCAAGTATTTATGGTTTTGATGATGGTGTATATGATCTTTTTTTAAAATTTAACTTTTAAAGATATTTTATAATCAAATAGCTCATGTTAGAAGTATTTTATGTAATCAAAACCTAGATTTAAGATAAAGAAAATTCTATTTTCATTCTTTGTATGTATACAATAGCCACACTGAAGAGGAAGCCAGAGGACAAAGAAGGACATACATATACGTAAACATATACAGGGACATAGAGATATAAGTATAGATACAGATATAGATGATTTAGGTATAGACATATCCCTGAAGATTAGTGATCTTGAGCACCTTTTCATGCATGTTGGCCATTTGCATGTCTTCTTTGGAAAAATGTCTATTCAAGTCCTCTGGCTATTTTTAATCAGGTTGTTTGTTATTTTTGATATTAAGTTGTGTAAGTCTTTATATATTTTGGATAGTCATCCCTTACTGGATGTATAATTTGCAAAGATATATCTTGTACCAAATGATGTGAGAACCACTTAGTTGCTATGGAATGTGAAAATCATTGATGAATCAGCCACAAGTTCTGCCCTTATGTGTATCACAGTCCAGAAGGAGATGTTAGAGTCATAAAACGAGGATAGAAAACGCCATCAGATAGGGAGGAAAAGATTAAGGAAACTTGAGTGCATAATTGCAGATATGGTACCTGAGGTATATCACAAGCTTTATGGAAGAACTAACATTTTGAACTTGGCCCTGAATAATAGAATTTGCAAAATTAGGGCAACAGGAGGACATAACAATCTGAGAAAATGTTATGAATAAAGAAGTTGAGGGGCTGGCCCATTGGCACAGCAGTTAAATGCGCATGTTCTGCTTCGGCGGCCCAGGGTTGGCCAGTTTGGATTCCGGGTATGGATATGGCACCGCTTGGCAAGCCATGCTGTGGTAGGCGTCCCATGTATAAAGTAGAGGAAGATGGGCATAGATGTTAGCTCAGGGCCAGTCTTCCTCAGCAAAAAGAGGAGGATTGGCAGCAGTTAGCTCAGGGCTAATCTTCCTCAAGAAAAGAACAAAAAAAAGAAGTTAGTACCACTGAGCACCAATTGTGAACCTGTGTATTAAACTTAGTCTTCAGTGCAAAACTGAGGTTAGAATTATTACCTCAGTAATAACTTATCTTAGAAATGAGGAAAATAAAGGATCGGAGACAGTAAATAACTTGCCCAAATTACCCATCTAGTAGGTAAGAGTGTCAAGATTCAAAAGCAGATGTATCTGCTTACAAAGCTAAGAATGAAGATCTAAAATGACCTCAAGGTTGAATGCATTGAAATTAAAGTAATAACAGAATGAGGTGACATTTTAGACAGTTAAAAATGAGGGACTGGAGGTTAGGGGAGTGATCAGTGCTAGTGAAAGGGATTTAGGGGAAGACTCTAAAAACATGATCGTGGAAGCCATGTGAACAGATGAAACTGAGAGGAAGAACAAAAAAAGGTGGGGAGGGTCAGGGGAAGACAGAAGGAAAGCCAATGGAAAGATTGTTGAGAAATAAGAATATGTGACAACTAAAAAAAAAAAAAGGCACCCAGAGAAGGCACGAGCAGAGAAACTGGGATGAACCAGGTTAACAAGGAATCTCTAAAGGCATGGGAGAAGAGTATTTCAAAATTGAAAAGATAGTCAAAGTTTAAGATGGAGAAAGCCAAATACTGTATTATTTCACCCATATGTGGAAGATTTAAAAAACAACAACAACAAACACATAGACAGGGAGAAGAGATTGGCGGTTACCAGAGGGGAAGGGGGAGAGGGGAGGGCAAAAGGGGTAACTGGGCACATGTGTACAGTGACAGATGGCAACTAGACTTCAAGTGGTGAACACGATGTAATCTTCATAGAAATTGAAATATAATGATGTACATTTGAAATTTATATAATGTTATAAAACAATATTATCTCCATAAATAAAAAAATGAATTTTTAAAAAATGTGTAAAATAGATATAAGAAAAAAGAAAATAATAATGATCTGTCTTTTCAAAAAAAGTTATGTAAGATCTAGACACAAACTAAAAAGCATTGCTGAGAGAAATTAAATAAAACATTAATAAATGGAGAAATATACTGTAAAAAAATAAAGTTTAAATGTTAAAGAAAGGTAATACAAGCCTGCTAGAACTAAAAGCAGGGTCACAGACTACAAAGTCAATATTTTAAAAATCTATTATATTTCTATGAAGCCACAAACAGTGGAAGATAAAAGTTTTTAAAATTTCATTTACAGTAACATCAAAAAAGCCGTAAAATAGTTAAAAATATATTTAACAAAAGACATGAGAGATCCCCAGACTGAAAACTATAAATTATGACTGAGAAAATTTAAAGGAGTTCTGAATAAAAGTAGAGATATATCCTGTTCATAGATATAAATATAGCTACATTGTTCATTAAAAGAAACAATATTGCTAAGATGCCAATTCTTCCCAAATTGATCTATACATTCAACTCAGTCCAAATAAAAATCGTAACAGCTGCTTTTGTGTAAAAATTGACAGATCAATTTTAAAATTTATATGGAAATTCAAAGTATCTAGAATAGCCAAAACTATTATAAAGAATCCAAAGTTAAAGGATTCACATTATCTGATTTCAAAGCTTACAATACAGCAACAGTAATCAAGATAGTATGGTACTGGAGAAATGACAAAGGTGTCAAGCCCATTCAATTAAGAAAAGATAGTCTTTCAACAAGTGGTGCTAGAACAACTGGATAAACACATGGAGGAAAAATGAACTATGATCATTACTCCACACTGTGCACAAACATTAACTTGAGATGAATCATAGACGTAACTATAAAAACTAAAACTATAAAGCCCATAGAAGAAAATATAGGATAATATCTTGAAAACTTTGAGGTAGGCAAAGATTTCTTAAGAGGGCCACAGAAAGCACTAATCTTAAAATAAAAATATTTATAATCGGCCCTCATCAAAGTTAAAAACTCCAGTTCATTTAAAGGGACCATTAAGAAAATTAAGAGGCAAGCCACGTACTAGAATAAAATACCTGCACTTGTCAAAGCAATTATATACAGTATACATAATGAACTCTTACAACTCAATTCTAAGAAAGAAAATGACACAATTTTTTTTAATGCAAAAAATACTTGAAACAAACGTTTCACAAAAGAAGATACATAAATGGTGAATAAGAACATGAAAAGGTGCTCAATGTCATTAGACATCAGGGAAATGCAAACTAAAACTACAATGAGATATAACTTCACACCCAATACAATGGTTAAAATTTTAAAAACTGCTGGAATATAAAATGGTACGACCACTTTGCAAAACTATTGGAAATTCCTTATAAATTAACATATACACCCACACTCCTACTCTATGACTCTACAATTCTCCTCCTAGGAATTGAAATGAAAAATAAATTAAACATATGTCCACAAAAAGGCTTGTAAAAGTATATATAATAGCTTGGTTCATAATAGTCCCAAATGGGAAATAACCCAAATGTCCATAAATAGTAGAAAATAATTTATGGCATATTCACATAATGAAATGCTACTGAGGATAAACAAAAAACAATAAACTACTGACAAATGCAACAAAAAGACGAATCTCAAAAAAAATGCTGAGCAAAAAAGCCCAGATACAAAAGAGTACATACTGTATGATTCCATTGTTTAGCTCTAGAACAAGTAAAACCCATTTGTAAAGATAGAAATCAGACTAGTGGTTGCCTTATGAAGGTAAGAATTCACAGGCAGCACTCATGAGGAAATTTGTGGATTGAAGGAACTATGCCTTACTAGCGTGTGTACAATTGTCAAAACTCATTGAAATGAACACTCACAATTTGTATGTAATTTTTATTCAGCAGAGAGAAAAGGCCATTAGATTTAGTTACCTAAAGGACATGAATGGCCTTTGAAAATGATATTTAGTAGAATGGAGAGAGAAAAAGAATTTTGAGAGGTTAAGTAAGAAACAAAAGCAATAGATGGAGGGCACTTCAGAGAAGTTTGGTTATGAAGGAAAGGAGAGAGAATGAGGGGGCAGGAGAGAAAAGGCAAGAAGTAGTCTTTGCCTTAAGATCTTCTTAAGGCAAGACAAAGAGGCTGAAAAGAACGGTGTTATGGGAGCCTAAATTTCTCAGTAAAAGAGGGAGCAAAGTTATTTGCAGAGATACTACATGGTCAAAGAAGGATGACCTAGTGTGGAAAGAGAGTAAAATGTGTAGAGTGCCTGTAGAGAAGGGGAGAGGGAATTTTCTTCATTAATCACCGTTATAATCATTATTTTAACTGAGTCCACGCTGAATTACTATTATGAGAGTTGGGTTTTTACTTTTTTGTTATTTCAAGGCACTAAATTGAGCTCAGAGGCTATTGTAAATGTGTCCGTCATTCATTGGGTTGAGTAAAGAGTACAGGGGAGAAACAAGTATCTGCCCTTGTTTCCGTTTGCACAGAGCAGAGAGAACTTCTACTCTTCTAGAAGAAACTACAGTAGGTACACCTGCAGCCTCTCCCTGCTCTCCTTCCTCCCCAGTGGGTTGAAGATAAACTTCACTGCCTGGCGAATCTGGAGAAAGAACTGAGCCTGCTGGCTGAATCCCTTCCTCTCTCCCTGTCTTTCTTTCAGAGAGATTCTCTCCCCAGCAGGCCCACTTTTCTTGTGGTTGTGCAGCTCTTCCCTTGACAGAGTTGTTTAGAGGCAAAACTCTCCCCTGCCCAGGTTTGACCCCAAGTCCTTGAACCGATACTCTGTAGTTTTAGCAAACGAATAAACAGAACTGCCTCTCTCCCCTTCCCAGGTTCTGAACAAATTGAGAAATAAGACACGGGATTCAGAAAAAAGGGAATCAAACATCAGCACCGAGCTGACGGGACCACTCTCAGGCTCCCTACCAGCCCTCATCTGAATTAAACATGCCCACTCAGTCACGGCCTTTCCTGTTAAGGCAGCTGCTTATTTGGTGGCAGAGCAAAGGGAGGATGCTGAGCCATGCACACTCAGTGCTCTTCTCAAATTCACTACTAAGTCAATCTTTTGTCTCTACAAAGAAACAAATGAGGGGAACAAAAAGAAGAATAAAAATAACAACAAATAATAATATCTAACATTCATTGAGCACTTACTACGTCCCAGGCTCAACCCTAAACATCTTTGATGGATTAGCTTATTTAATCATCAGAACAGCCCTGTGAAGTAGGCACTATTATTGTCCTCATTTTGCAGAAAAAGACACTAAGGGATAAGAAAGTGACAAAACTTTCCCAAGGTCAGAAAATGGAATCCTGCTTCAAGAGGTTCTGAATCAGCTTACATCTAAGGCTGAGGCAGAATATGGACAACCCAGAATTATCTATAAAATAGCATGGACCCAGACATTTTGCAATCCTACTTTTTTCACTGAAAGTTCTCATTTACTTTTCTAACATACCGTAACCTTACATTTATGCAGTCCCTGAATATTGTACTTTCTACTGCAAACAGAACTAAACTCACTAAATTGTGAAATCATGTTACAGCTGCAAGGATTTTAAAGTTCATCTACTCAAAATTCTTCCTTTAGAGATGAGAAAGCTAAGGTCCAGAGTCGTTAAATTACTTGCCCAAGGTCATAAAGCTAGTCACACAAAGATATGACCTGAACCTAGTTCGCCAGATCTTCCAAGGCATCCTTTTTTCATTATATCATCACTACATAAATCAACTGATAAGCTAAATAAGTGAAAAGCAAGTAGACAACTATCGGCATTTTCATTGCCATAAACCTCTTCTTCAGAAATTAGATCACTTCAAAACTTTTTCTAGTTGCTCCGACTTAAAACATTACTTTCTCTGTAAAAATCTATCTGAGAAACATAAATCATTGGCTAGATGTATAGACAAGTGAATTGGAATCGACTTTTAGGTGCTATAGAAAGCCCTTTGTTGAGGACTGGTCCTAGTTTTGTATCCTCCTTTAAAAATCTGGATGCTCTTATATTGGAATACATCTGTTTCTATTCAACAGGCAATAAAAAGGGTCTCCAAAGAAACCCCAGTTGGGTTCTCTCTCCATCTGTCAGACTGAAAAGCCCAAGACGGTGTTTTGCCTGCAGGACAAGGCCCTCAGCTGGCTCCAGAAAGGCACAGAAACAGCAGCCCATCTGTGCAGATGTGCAGGATAAGGAGAGACAGCATTTTGTCCCTGTTGTTAATGATAATAAAATTTGGAGTTTGTTTTTTTTTTAATAAAAAAGACACTTTGGGGCTGGTCCCATGGCCAAGTGGTTAAGTTCGCGTGCTCTGCTTCAGTGGCCCAGGGTTTCAGCAGTTCAGCTCCTAGGAGCAGACATGGCACCGCTCATCAACCCATACTGAAGCGGCGTCCCACATGCCACAACTAGAAGGACCCACAACTAAAATATACAACTATGTACTGGGGGGTTTTTTGGAGAAGAAGAAGAAAAAAAAAGAAGATTGGCAGCAGATGTTAGCTCAGGTGCCGATCTTTAACAAAAAAAAAAAGACACTTGGGCTTGAAATCCTCTGCTTTTACATCACCTCTTCCATCAAGCTGAAAATGGCTTACAATATTCATATAAAATAAAATTTACTGTCCTCAATTCTGCCGCGGAGCAAGCTCTAAGAACCCCTGAGTTGGGAAATCAACAGCACAAACAACTTTAGAACTTTATGTTTCAAACCCCCACTTTTACACTTAGACTACCAAGTCATGCTGTTTCTCATTTCTCTGAAGTGTTTAAGGAATCATCTGCTTAAAATTAGCGGCATTGCCTCAGTCATTCAGGTGCCTCTTTGCTCTGTATAAGTCCCACAAGGACTTGAGGCTAGGCATTACGTGTTCAGACGACGAGGGCGAGGGTAGAGGGCAGTGGGGGATGGGGAGTGTTTAAACAAGTGTCGGTATAAACAAAGTTACCTGCTGACTTCTGGAGGAATCCATGTAAGCTGATTGTTGTTCAGACTAAGCAGGATCAAATTTTGTAAGCCATCTGTTAGAAAATAATTTTAGTCACCTTAGATATCTGTTAGAAAGTAATTTTTAGCCACTTTTCCATACACCTTTGTTTTCCTTCTGGTTTCTTGCTTTGGCCAATGCTTTTTGGGTTGCTAGTAAGAGATACCCTCTTAACCTAGCTTAAGCAAAAAGAGGGAATTTATCACAGTTACAAAGCCAAGTCATGGAGCCCGAGGACAGAGGGTAGAGCCAGGCTCACTACAAAGTGGAACCAGAAATTAAACGGCACAGGAACCCACGATTTTGTATTCTTTTTCTTTTTTGGAACTCAGAACGTCAGTCCCTTAAATGTTTGTTGAGCGAATAAATGAAGTCCAAAGGTTCTTCTTTACAAGCGGCACTCATCCATCCAATAGAAAACCGCTGTGGGAAACTGGTGAACCTCGCCCCGGTCCTCCCGCTTTTGCGGAGCCCACCCTCAGCACAGCGCAGGCCGTCCCGGGGTGGGGGGCCGCGTCGCCACTCTTGACTCCCGCCAAGAGTGTGCACAGCCATGCTGGCACTCGTATGGCATCTCTCCGCACACGTGCACACCTGTCGGGCCGGGGGTGCCGAGCACACCTCCCCTTCCCGTGGTCTGTTCCCATGTGTCCACAGCCGCACCCCTGCCGCTGCACAGCACCTCGATGCAATGGTCATGACCGCGGTCTCTTTGGAACCAAGCAGGTTGAACTTCCTGGAGAAGAGGAACTAGCCATAGAGTGTATTCAAGCGCGCGTGCAGCTCCAAGGCCAGGGTTTCCTGGAAGTGGGACGAGTAGACGTACCCTAGCATCGGGAGCAGGTATTTGCAGATCTTCTTCACCATTGACTCGAAGGAGCTGGAGAATTCACTGCCTATTTCATGTGGAACATGCCCTCGTTGATCACCCGCTTCTGCGCTGAGCTCAAGACAAAGTCGACATACTGGGGCGCTGTGCACTTGACCTTCTTCCCCAGCTCTTACCAGTAGTACTGTGTGTCACACACGGCCATCGTCTGGCACGCCTCTCCTGTGCAGAATTCTGAGGCAGTGCTATGCTGCAGGTTGACCTGGCAGAAAAATGTCGTGGTGTTGCTGGCCAGCCGCACGTGGAGGTCATTCTCCCTGGGCAGCACCAGCAGTCCCTTGACCTGGAAGTCGGTGATTCCGGACTTGGTATACTCCAGCTCCTAGGTACATCTTCTCCCCGGCCGGCTTCTCCCCGTTGGGCTTCGCTTGGCCTTCCCCAAGAGTCCGTCCATAGCTGCACATGGTGACGCGCGCTCCGCCCAAAGTGCACGGCCCTTAGGCTGCAGCAGCGGCAGCAGCCAGAAGTTATAATAATTTAAATATATGTATACATATACACATAATATATATATAGTGTTATATAATTATAGGCTTATATATATATTTGCTCATGCTTGGGTCTCCTGGGTTTCTGATGCTTCTTCTGAACCACTGAACCAGGCTGTGATGTCCAAGGAGACCTACGCAACACTCCATGCTAATAGTCTGTCTCTCCACACAGCTTCTCAAAGTCTGGTAGATTATACTCTGGGAATCTCTGCAGAGTATAGAATTTCATTTCTCATAACAGCTTCTCTCAGTTTCATATTTATATTCTCTCTCCCTCTCTCCCTCTCCCTGACGCCCCATTTCTTCTCTTTTGAATGCATTTTCTCTAATTTTCCATGCATTCCTAGCCATCCCCAACTCCTGTGTTTGAATGTTCACAGACAGGGTAGACAGAGTTCTCAAATGGAAATGCCTGCAGGAACTGGGGAGATAACTCAAAACACAGCAGTGGGTCTGGTGGGAGTGTACCTGGTGGCAGCCTGCCGAACTGCAGAGCACATCCCTTATCTTAACAGGGCAGCTGCCATTCAGCCAGCTCCCCGCCAATGCTGTCACGTGGGAATGTGATTTCAGTGTTGCCTAATCTTTCCTTTGTAAAACAAACAAACAAAAAGAGCTAGAGATCCAGACTTTTATATAAACTGTGTTGACCTGTAAATTTTGGCACTAAATTCAAATTTTTACAAAGGCAGACAAAACAGAACCTACCTATTTGTGAACCAGATTCAGCTCGTGGGCCACCAGTTTGCAACCTCTGTCTTAATTCATGTAATTAGCTCAGACTAATTAAACTGTTTTAGATTCTGTCATAATCCCCAAGAAAGGATATATGACTGACTCAGCTTGGGACACATGTCTAGCCCTTGTCCAGTCTGCTCAGGTCAGGGGGACAAGATCATGTGATCTATGCTGGAGGGGGCTCAACTCCCTGACACCAAACCATTTCTGCAATTGGATAATCAGGATCTGACATAGACCATAATTTATGTCGATCACATGGGATTTTCAAAGTTCAACAGCCCAAAATCAGGAAATACAGAAGTCACAGACATTCAGGGGCACTGTATACAGATTACATGTATTTTGTAAACCTCAAATTTAAGAGCAACACAAGAAAAAAAATTACTTCTTTACAGAAACTAAATTCACATTAATTAGGTTGCTTAGTATCATTTATATACATCAGGTTTTACCTAAGTTTGTCCCCTCAATATAGTTAATAAAATAGTATTGTATATTTGTTTGCATGCCCTTAATTTTTTCTTATATGTAAACTGTTTTCTTCCTAAGTAAACTATAATTGAACCCTGAATCTATGGCTTTGTATATATAATGTACATAAGCATCAATAGGTGTTTGTTACAGTTCTCATTTTGAGGAAAAATATTTCTCAAAGATACATGATCTAAGATTTTGAGGTACTTTAAATAGATGGTATCAGAGTCTATTCGCGCTGTTTGCCAAATATACCCCTAATTTAGTGCCCCATGCAATAATACCCTTAATAATTGCTGCTTGGTGGTGACAGTGATTATATATAGCACCTGTGCCTCAAAAGTTCACAGAACCTTATACATTTTGTAATATAGTTCTAGATTTACTATTGGGGACAAATGCATAAAATGGTGAAGTGCCTTACATGAGTTAATGAAGCTATAAAAATCATACAGATTTCTTTGTCATGCATTCTGTCCTTAAGCCCACGTTACCCATATTAAATAGGAAGAGTTTCATATTGGATGGAGAAATTGTAGGTTTAAAGGAAACACAAAGTAAAGAATGCCAATTATTGAGTCTCATATCTTTCCTTTAAAATTCTCCTCAAATTGATTTAAACTTAGCATCTTGATCAAAGATTGTCACTTAGTATCTGAGACAAGAAAAGGTGTAAAGAATAAGGAGCGCTATGGAGAGCTTTTCTTGATTTGCTCTTCAACTGGTTTTCTCTCTGGCACAGAGAAAGGGCCCCAGGATTCGAGTCTAAATGTACACTGATTCTTAAAAGGGGAAAATTCACTAACACTAATGCTTACTTATTTCATAGGTATACATGTAAAGAAATATATAATACAATAGTTGGAAAAAAGTGTTGTCCCCCAAATTCCTTAATTTCAAGAGTAGTGTGTAAACAGCTCCAACAGAAAAATATTAAAACATGTACAATTCCCTTTCACTTTAGTTCCAAATTGTTAAACATAAGAGGATTAAGCTTGATACTATAATTTTGGTCTTTGACTAACTTACCACATGCACCAGATGCAAATCTATGAATCCTATTTCCAAATAAATGGAGCTTCTTCAGAGATGTAAGGTATTTCATCTCTTCTGGAACTTCTTCTAGAAGATTGTTTCCCAGATTTAGTGATGTCAACTGCAAACACATAGAGATTTAATGGACTTATACATTACCCATCTTCAAATGAGAAAAAAGAAATAATTAAGCGCCTTTGTTGAGATCGATGTTACCTAAGAAAACTTGAACATGATCTTAAACAGTTATTTCACATATATTTAAAATTATCTTTATAACTAAAGATCATTTGAACTTCATGTTCAAGCACTTTGTTAATTAAAGCACAATTTAATTTTTAATTCAAACATTTAACTTCATTAAAATTGAATTACAAACCATTCTGAGGGTATTTGAAAATACAATTAATGATACACTTATAAATCACTTGAGCAACTCAAGAATATCCTAACATTGTGACCCATAGACTGAAAACCATTAAAAATTCAGTAAAAGGGCTAATTTCCAGAAATCAGAAATATAGTCAAAGATCTGAGGTTCTACTATAGTACACCCAAATGAGATTTTTCATTTAGGCCAATAAGACTTCTCCATTACATGGATACAGCCAAGGGTAGCAGTGGGCGGGGAGCTTTAACATCATTTTGTATGATCACAAAGTTCATAAGAGAAACTACTGACATGGTATGGTAGGGTATCTGCCCTACAGACACCTGTTCTACTAATGACAAATTGGTTAGCCATAGGAAGGACTGCACATAAGAGGAGTTAGAAAGATCCTCCTTGATCCTCTAATCCAGTAAATCAATGACACAGGATTGTCCTCTAAAACGTGGTATTTTTCTTTGATATGAAATCTAACTGTACCATCCAAGATACAAAAATTGCCTTTTCTTTCACTCTCAAACATAATTTACCATTCAGATTTCATTACTAACTGTATACTTCAGAATTTTTTATTTTATTTATTTATTTTTTTGGTGAGGAAGATTGGCCCTGAGCTAACATCTGTTGCCAATCTTCCTCTTTTTGCTTGAGGAAGATTGTCCCTGAGCTGACATCTGTGCCAATCTTTCTCTAGTTCATATGTGAGATGCCACCACAGCATGGCTTGATGAGCACTGTGTAGGTCCACGCCTGGGATCCGAACCCAAGAAACCTGGGCCACCAAAGTGGAGTGTGCAAACTTAACCACTACGCCACCAGGCCAGCCCCTTCAGAATTTTAATAATAAAGGGTAAAAGAAAAGGAATCATGGGAGGTTTTACAAATTAATGAGTTTACAAAAGACAAGAAAATTAAGAAGAAAATTTAGGTGAGTACCATTTATGTTTAAATATCACCTGATATTTGGTATGGGTGTATGTTAATGATTTAAATTAATATAAAGTAGACATAGATATATTTACAAGGAAATTCCCTGTCCTTAGAATTCATTGAAGAGATTTGGTTTCCATACATGCTTTCCTCAGAATTGCCAGTGTCCTCTAAACAAAGGACAATACATCTACCATCTTGGAGGCTTTATTCTTTTAGAATGGTGAAGTTAAAATATATTCATGTAGGCATTCTAATGAAAAGACTTCATCTAGAGTCTGTGACTGTATTAGTTTCCTATTTCAACTGTAACAAATTTACACAAACTCAGTGGCTTAAAACAATAAAACTTTATTATTTTACAGCTCTGGAGATCAGATATCAGAAATAGGTGTCACTGACCTAACATCAAGGTACAGGCAGGACTGTGCTCCTTCTGGAGGCTCTAGGGAGGATCTGTTTCCCTGCCTTTCCCAGCTTCCAGAGGCTGCCCACATTCCTAGGCGCCGGGCCCCTCCTTTCATCTTCAAAGCCATCAATGGTTGATTGATTTTTTCTCAAGTCACATCACTTTGATACTCTTCTGAGATAGATTTCATTCTTTTGCCTAATTTTAGTAAAAAATTCATAGAAGATGACCAGTGCTGAGAGCCCAAGAAAATCTCTGAATACTAGTCAGGAATCCAGGAGTGTCAGGAACTGTGAAAGGTCTGAGATTTTACCCAATTTGCAAGCTAACCTGCCGCCATTTCATAGATGCTAGTAGAAAGCGTGAGATCCCTGGGAAAGAGAAAAAAGACAGTTTATTACTCACAGCAACAGCTGTGCCCAGAATATTGCCATTTTTGCACCAGCAAGGCAGAGAATCAGATGACACCTAGATGTGCAGAGTGTTGTTTTACAGAAGAGGAACCAAAAGCTTAGGGAACCTGAATCTTTTATAATGAGCAGTAACCGTGCCTGTCCTTTGCTCCAGAGGGAGACACTATGTCTAATTTCCAAGGATATCTGCTATATAGACATCCTTGAAAAGTTAGTCTGGAACAAAGGCAGTCAGTACTTCTGCTTACAAAATATGCAAAAGCATGAGAGACTCGTGGAGAACTGTCTCCAGCAAAGAGATGGTAACATGTAATTTTAAAGTAAATAAGTAACAAGGAATGGAGCTTGTGGTTTCCCACACCATCAGTGCTTTCCAGGTATACAGCACAGACTGTATAATGCTCATTTTGCATGTTATGCCATAAGTTCTCATGTATGAGTTATATTTTTGTCATTGTGTTTTACAGAATCTACGGGTATGGCCCAGGTACATGAAGATAACACAGTAATTTGATTTCATGGTATATCAAAGGGAAGCCACAGGATATAATCAAGCTTGACTATAAAGTGGGGTTTTATTTTATTAATTTTTGATGCTTAGAAATATATATCCACAAACAAATCATGAAAAAAATGCAGTCTAAACTGCCCATATAACCATCTGTCTAAGGAAGCAGGTGAGTCAAGATTCATTAAAAAGTATGCATTGTATGCTTACTATGAGCCGCCAGTTCTAGTTTTTCGATATACAGAGGTGAAAAAGATATGTAAGATCTTTACCCTAAAAGCACTTACACAGTAACAGTGAGAGAGCAACAATCGAATGAATGAACGAATGACTAAAAGAATTAATAAGAAAAATAACAGACAGCATTAAGTCCTCTGTAGATAATTAAAAGAATGAGGAGATGGTGATTGGTTGATCAGGGAAGCTTGCCTTACAATTTGATATTTAAAATGAGATCTGAGTGACAGTAAGAAAGAAAAAACAGCCAAAATAAAGACCCCAAAGCAGCAACCTTCTTGGTGTGGTTGAGGAGGCAAGAGACATGGCTGATATGGCTGAGCATAATGAGTAGAGGGAAACGCAGCAAAAAATGAGGTTGGAAGGGTGTCCTTGGGCCACACTATGTATGGTTTTGTAAACCAGGGTAAGGAGTGGGATCTTATTCTAAGTGGAATGAGAAGTGACTGTAGGGTTTTGAGCAGGTGTGTACCATTATTTGATTTGTGTCTTAAGAGCACTCTGGTAGCTGTATAAAGAAGTCTTCAAGGTGAGCAAGAACTGAAGCACAGAGATAGCCTGAAGGTATGACTGCAGCAGTCCAGGTGAGAGATGATGATGGCTTGGGCTAGAATGATGGTGGTGAAGGTGGAAAGAAGGTGGATGGGTTTGAGATATGTTTTGGATGTAAAGCCAGAAGATCGTGAGATGTAAGAGAAAGAGAAGAATCACGGACAAAAATAAGCTTTGGAGCTTGAACACCTGAGATGAGGAAAGGTGGGACAGGGCAGGTTTGAAGGCAAGACAGGGAATCAAGAGTTCAGTTTTATCCATGTTAAAATTAAGATGTCTTTTAGACTTTTAAGTGGAAACATCAAGTAGGCAATTGTCAGTGCAAGTCTAGAGTTCTCTAAAGTGGTCAAGACCAGAAGGTAAATTTGTGAGCTTTTAGCAATTGTAAGAAATCATCAAGGATAAGAGTGTGGGGCAAGAATTGAGCCTAGCAGAGGAAGAGAAGGAGAGGCTAGTGAAGTAGAAGGGAAAGGTGGGACACCTACAGCATCTAGTACACCAAATCCCCTTTATTGAGCCAGTGCTCAATCCTCAGCTACTGTGGACTTTCTCCTGCATCCTTCTCTGAAGAATTTCCCTTGGCTACCAGGAGAAGCTTTACCTGGAGATACATGGAAAGTTATGCCTCTACTCCAATCTCCCAGGGTGGCCTACAGCCTATGATGGATGCAGGGGTATAACAGCCAGCCCCTTTGTCTCTGTGGTACAAGGCATACTCTAGAACTCTGGTGGGATTAGGCTGAGGCTAAATTTATTCTGAAACCACATCTTTGCCTAGATTATTTCCGTGTTCTGTCTTGCTTCCCTCACACTTTTACAGGTTTCTTCTGTGAGCACAGCCTTAATAAATTACAAAAATGTTATGACTCAGGCTCTCCAAGATATATAGTGTCACAGAAGCCAAGAGGAAAGAAAAGGAAAAGAAAGCTATTTTAAGAAGAAAGATGTGGGTCAAATCCCACAGGAAGCTTAAGTCAAATACAAGCATAGAAATAACCACTGGAATTAGCAACATGAACATCATTAGTGACGTTGATAACAGGGGTGAAGCGTTGGGGAGGAAACTCTATTTGAAGTGTACTGTGGAGAAAATGTGAGAAAGCAAAGACAATGACTAAAAGACAATTCTTTTAAGAACTTTTCTTAAGGACGCTAGAAAATTAGGAGGGAGCTAGAGGGTTTGTTTCCCCCTAAAATAAAAGATACTACAGCTTATTTATATGCTGATGGAAATAATCCTGTAGAGAATGAGAAACTAATGACATAAGGAGAGGGATAATTGTAGAATCAAAATCCTTTAGAAGATGAGAGAGGATAGGACACAAAGTACAAGTGGTTGCTGGCCTTAGATAAGAGTAGAGACTCTTCATTGGGGTGGTAAGAAGGAAAGAAGAGAAGGGGCATGCAGATCAGGGCAGTGGATGGATTTAGTTATGGAAAGATTAGGGAGTTCCTGACTAATATTATCTGTTTTCTCAATGAAATATGAAACAAAGCCATCTGCTGGGAGAAAGAGATATAAGAGGTTTGAGGAAAGGTAATTTTGAAGAACAATCTAGAGAAATGTAGTAGGGTGACTTGACAGTCACAGTTGGTTTTCTGATTCAACTTAGCTCCAAAGATGATGATATAAAATGCTTAGATAATCCAAGAAAAGGCACTTTTTCTGAGTTAACTTCATGACCCTTTGACTAGAAAAGGCTACCAAGGTTACCACAACCAAGAATATGACATGTAGAAGATGAAGAGGGTTCTACTGAAAACCTCAACATTTAAAGGATTTCAAAGTTAAAACTAAGATGAAGTGAATGGAACTGGAATTATTCTTGATAGAATAGAATAACTAAAAGAAGATTCATTGATGACCTTTAAATTCATAATGGTATCCTAAAAACCAGGTGGCTATACTCTGTCACCATGGCAAATATGTCAGAGCTTCAGCCTAGATTACATAAATTACATAGAAAGGTCCAGAGATACTGTAGCAAGGACTGAAACTAGCTTTGAGAAACACCTCAAGACCGAACCTATATGTTTCATTAATTCAATCATATTATATTATATATCTATTATGTGCCTGGTACTATTCTGAATGCTAGAGAGAAAAAGACACAAGATCCCACTCTCATAATTCTCGTATGTTGGGAAGTGAGACAGAGAACAAATAAGTAAACAATTTCTGTTAGTGTTAAGTGCTAACATATGAAGGAAAGAAAACAGGATAATAGGATAGAAAAGTAACTTGGGGCCAGATTGGGTCATTAGGGAAGACCTCTCTGAGGAGGTGATATTTGAGGTGAGCAATAAATTTATGATGCCTTGACAAGGTTGTTCCAAATGGTGTTTTACTAACAGGTTTTCAGAAGTAGGAAGCATTCAGAAAGAGCACATATAGTGTTTCAAAAGTAACACTTTCTATGGTTATGGGCAGTTCCTGAGGGAAGGCTTTAGTCAGATAAGAGATAACTACTTGATAAGTTTAAAACTTAACATTACTTCAATAACTATCCATAGTGAAGTTCTGTTGTTATTCTCAGAGTGTAACTCTTCTATCCCTTGGAAACAAGTATATTGCCATAGATTGAAAGAAATCATTGCTACGAATTGGTTTCTCATGGACTCATGACTCAGGGAATTATATCTTCTTACAATTAGAAAGAACTTTGTAAGTACCCCTCTCTAGAAACACGGCGCCTAGGGTGAGACAGGAAATGTGATCTCATAGCATAGATGCTAGCGGGACCACAGAATCTCTCTAGGGCAGGTGAATATACTTCTATTAATGCAGCCTAACATGGCATGCACTCTTTCAACAGCAGGGCACATTGTTGGCACATGCTTAATTTTGTGGCCAACAAAAATCCCTAAGTTAACTGTCAAGGAGATAACCCACTTGCTGGACTTGCACAATTGAATTCTTAAATGTAGGAATTTACAGTTACCACTTAAAAATTGCATCTTGTTGATTTTAGCTCAAAAGACATCTCAACTGGATGTGATATTGTCACTCTAAATTCAAAGCCTAAAACTGGACAGTGTCAATGGACAAACCAGATCTGTTTTTCCCATTCCCACTTTGGCTAACCACCCACCATTCTTGTAATCCTATGGTGGCCAAACTTTGGAATCACCTAGAACTTCTTTCTCTCTTTCCAGCTAAATTCAATCAGTCACCAAGTCCCATTCTCAAAATTCCTTTTAGATGCAACTCTTTCAGCTCTATCCCATTGCAATCACCCTAATACCAGAGCTCATTACTGCCTGCCGATAGCATTACATAGCCAAAGAATGCAAAGAATGGCATGTATTATCATTTAACTTTCCTTTATCCAATCATACTAGATTATACATAAACAGCTGCCCAAATAATCAGTCCATGAGGAATTTCCCTACCCAATATGTCCAAAATGTTTCCAATCTCCCTGTAACCTTTTCTACATCTTTGTACACTTGTCCCAAATAATGTGTGTCTATCCCAACTCTTTGTAAATTTGGTTTGATTTACTTCCTTGCATTAGCCTTCTCATACCTCTAAGTTATAACCTATCTGTGGCCTGTCTTGAAATAGATGTGTGTGTTTCCTCTTACATCTTGGATATAAGATAAGCATCTCAGTGTCCTCTGAGGCCTTTGGATTACGGAATTTAGATTTAATGTGTAGCAATCTTTGTACAAGTAGGAGAGAAGAGGACAAGAAATTTGAGAAGAAAAAATACTGATTGATTTGTTGATGATAATACTGACTATACTCATGATGTCAGTAGAGTAATGACTATACTCATGATGACTCATTGTCATTATATGATGATAATAGTGACTATATCAGTTAATACTGATAATAATGACTAACATTTAAATAGAATTTAGCACGTGCCAAACACTGTGCCAAGTAGCCGTGTACATTGCCTCATGTGGCCCTCACAATAGCCCCAATTTTACAGAAAAAAGATCTGTGGTCCAGGCTATGATTTATGGTGAAATAAAATAGCTTCACTCTATCACCTATATTCCTAACTTCTACACCACACTGTGTACAATACTGTGCTGCCTATTTTCAAAAAGAATTTACTATTGCTCAGAATGATCATATATAAGCACATAATGCACATAACACACACACAATGGACTGTTTGCAATACACAGAATTCTCATTTTAAATATTCTTGTTCTATTGGTTCACAATCTCTTCAGTCAGGATTGTGCAGTAGGCAAAGCACAGGCTTTGGAGACCATCTGCTATGCAGTATACTAGGTATGTGATCCCAGGCAAGTCACTCAAATTCCTCTCCTTTTTTTTTTAAAGGGGGATACTTGCATCTACTTCTCAGGGCTGTCATAAGGACAAGAGACAATATAATAAAGTGCCTTTCAAAGTGTAGATATTATGAAATGGTAGCTATAATCTTTTAGACATAAGAGAAGACTGTTTGACAAAATGTGAGACATACATGATGCTAGAAATGCACAAGTTGCTTCTTATGTGTATGTTGACATTTCTACTTGGTTTTCGAATTTTAAATCTGTTTTCTTAATGATTTCCAACTCATTTTTTCAAAGATTTCTAAATTCACAGCCCCTTTTGAATGACATTTTCAGGAAAGAGAGAAATGTTGGCCGTAGAATAAAGGCTTTCTATTAATTCATTAATTTTGCTGGAAACTTTTTTTTATTGTTTCTACAGTGATAATGTGTTTCAGGATTCTGTTTTGATTAAACTATCACTATACCTTTGTTTTTCAATTATTATAACTGATTTCTGTGTTTAATGCTTCCCCTTGGCCTGTACCACCCTCCACGAAGCCATCCTCCTTTTGTACTTGTGTAGCACTGGGTACTTTCTATGGCCAATTATTATCTTCTGCTATGTATTATACTGATTCATGTATATATCTTATTTTCACTATTAAAGTGGAAATTTTCCAATAATGGGGTCTCTTTGTGATTCATCTACCATTCAAAGAACAATGGCTGGAATATAACAATTGCTCAATAAACATTAGTTGAATGCTGCCTGCTTAGATCATTTCTGTAAGCTAATGGTTCAAACTATGGCATACTCATTATGGCTCCACATTATTTTTTCTTTTTCAAAATCAAGTATCTGTTGTGCTTAGTCAGCTCCAGTCTGCCCAGCTTGATTCATTTCCTTCTAATGGGCTGCCTGCTTTTTTTATTCTACCCATCTGCTCCTTCTTACTAACCCTATATTTGATTTGATGTAGTGCCTATCATATGTACGCCTAGAACTTGGACCAGGCAAGATCTCCTAACATTTAATTATGCTGTGCTTGTAGCTATTAATTACCACTAGAAAATTTTATGCTATTATTATATCTTTCAATTACTTACTTGATTTTTTAAATGATATCCATGACTAACTTGGATAAAAACTTTTTTTTTAAGAATAAAGAAAATAAAACCAGCTCAAATGTCCACCTCTGTCTGGAAGTCTTTTTGAGCTAAATCATGGTTAGATGATACCATTGTGGAACAAACTATTAGATCATTTACCTATAATATGTATAAATGTGTTTAGGCAAGTGTTTGAAATATTAATCCTTAAATTCCTTAAGGACAGTGTATATCCCCATTCACTACACCTAACTAGTGCATAATATAATGTCAGGGTCTGTAAACTAATAAAAATAATTGAATCAAATTAATGAGAGAAGAATAACAAGGTTTTTACATTTTTTAATTAGCATGCGTATAGCCAACATGTATGGGAGAGGGCAGCATTATGGCTCACTGCTAATCCTTATAAATGCCTCTTTTTAAGAATCTGTGACATCTTTAAAACCACAGTTCAATGCAATTGCCAAATGCTTCTTCTGAGTCCAGCTGTTCCCGAAAGACTTTATTTGAATAATTTTGCTAAGTTCAAAACTATTATTTAATTTCACAGTAACTTCTTAATACATAAATTCATATTTATCAAAACAATTCAGATTTCATTAGAAATAAGAGGAGAAGGTTCCAAGGTCCAGTATGGCATCTAATCTCTAGAGATCCCTGTGAACTCCAAGTACTGTCCCCTTAGAGCCCAAAGTTCAACCCAGGTGCCATGGAATTGGGACTTCCTACTCACTCAATATAAGAAGGAATCTCTGATTGGCATTCATAGTAAAAGCGTTAACCAGGCATGACCTTTTAACATCCTGTCAGAAGCTTCTCAAGGAAAGAATAAATAAGAAGCAAGGACAACAGTTTCAAATTATCGTAAAAGGGGAATTACAACACAAAATTCAATTAAAATGTAAAGCCTTAAGTGTTTGGAAAAACTAAGCATTTAGATGTTTGAGTGAGGTTGGTGGCTAAAATTTTCTGCATAACAAGTGTGGGTAAGACATTCTATAGAAGGTAATATTGAAGGCAACCATAGGAGCTAAGAATGATGAGGCCCATTTTACAGATGAGTCAAGGGAGGCACAGAGAGATTATGTGAGTTGTCCCATATCACCCAGCTGGCAAGTGAGAGAAGAGAGTTGGGCCTCTTCTAGACACTTGACTGCTAGCTAGAGGAAGAAGCTGAAGTTCCAATAGTTGTGTAGGAGGCTTAGTGTAGGCTTGGGTAAAGAAGCAGAGGCAAAGGAGGACTGAAAGGAACATGGAGAAAAGGAAATCATGAGGTACCTCTGTACCAGGACAGGATAGAATAAACTAAGATAATAAATTCCTGTTTTGATAGAAAAGTCAAGCTTAGAAAAGAGGAGGCATTACCTACTTAATGGAGGAAGAAGACATTTCCAGTGATGCTGTCAAACAGTACAAATGACATCAGATCCCTTCTGGTCTGCTAGACTTAGAGAGTAAGACCCAGAATGCCCAAGGAAGGGAGAGATAGGGAAGTCTTTGCATATGCTGTCCCTCTTGTGTTCCTCTGCATAACTCTTATCCTTCAGATCTTAGCTTGGTTGCACTTCCTCAGGATCACTTTTTCTGATGTCTCTGACTAGAGATGCTCATAACACAATATAATTCTCCTTCACAGCACTTTTCACAACTGTAATTTTACATCTATTTGTATATTTGATTACCTGTCCCCACTAAACCTGAGAATAGGGACACACTCCTTTTTGTATTGCCAGCTGGCACAGTGCCCAGTCCACTGTAGGCACACATAATTATTTGTTGAATATAAGGAAGGGGGCGAGGGAGGAAGTGAGGAACAGAGGGAGGGAGGGAAGGAGCTAGGAAGGAAGGAAGTTAGTTGACTGGGTTAGAGGTCATCAAGGGCAGTAAGTGTATTAAAAGGAGAGACTAGGGACATAATAACAAAGTTATAAACTGCTCAACTCTGCTGATAGTTGGCCTTATTTACTGTCAATTGTTTATGGTCAAATAAAAAGCTATGGTAGGCCATATCTTTGTCCTAGGCAGCCACACATGTGAGCCACGTAAGGGAAACATTCCTATACCACCATTGGACCTTATGATGCATGTCGACAATGCTGCACACAGTTAGAGATGATGGCTATTTGTTTCTTTGGGGATTTTAAAACTATGGCTGATTTACCTGTGAGGGACTTTTTTCCTAGATGATGCCATAATCATAACTGGCATTACGTTTGGTTGAGCTGGACTTTGAAAAGGGTTTCCATTCCAATTGACATTACATGTCCAATATGCACCAGGCACTAGGGACAAGACAAGGTCAAGGTCTCCACTCTCAAGAATTATAAAGCATTTATTTGAATATTGTTGATATTCTAGCACTTCATTAGTCACAGGCAAAAGGCATTCATCATAAATTATAGGACATTACAGGGCTGCCCAGTGGTGTAAGGGTTAAGTTCACATACTCCGCATCGGCAGCCTGGGGTTCATGGGTTCAGATCCTGGGTGCGGACCTACACACTGCTCATCAAGCCATGCTGTGGTGGTATCCTCTGTACAAAATATAGGAAGATTGGCACAGATGTCAGCTCAGGGACAATCTTCCTCAAGCAAAAAGAGGAAGATTGGCAACAAATGTTAGCTCAGGGACAATCTTCCTCACCAAAGAAAAAAAATTATTGGACGTTTACCTATTGTTTTTCATGTCATTATAAGTGATTGACATTCTCCAGATTTTCATTAGCCAAATTAGCAAAGAAAGAAAGAAGAGTTAGGATCTATAGTCTCTAAAGAACCTGCTCCCATTTTATCATTGTTGCTAGTTATATCATAATAGTAACACTAATCATAATAGAAACTGTAATTTATTGAAAAGCTCCTATGTGACAGGCATAGAGCTTTACATATATTACCATTTAATTTAATCCCCAACATGAAGACAGGGACCATGTTTTATTCACATCTGTATCCTCAGGACCAGCATAGACACAGAAGATGAATGGTAAATCTTTATCCCAAGAACAGATGTGTAAACAAATGGAGAGTGGGGACAATCCATCTAGTGCTCAAAACAGCTATCATTAGGAAGCCAGTTTTTGTTTTTAGGAGCTATAAATTGAACATCACACCCTGGTAAATTTCACACTAAGTGTATAGAATAACAAGACAATAGAGCTGAAAGCAACCTCAAAAGAGATCTCATTTTGTAGATGTATTCACTAGTTAAGTCACCCTGACAAGTGACTTAACCTCTCCCTGAACCTCAATTTTATTAACAATATGAAGGTAATAACTTCCTTGAAAATGAACAGAGAGTTCCTGGCATTGTGCCTGGCTCTCAATAAACAGTTGATATTCTTATTCTATTTGATACCATTTTGTGAATACAGGAATTTAAAAGTATTATTTTTGTTTTAAGAACTTAAAAAATATCAATTCTGTTTTAATGCTATGCATTCTATGGAAAATATGATCAAAAAATCAGTATATTGAGGCAAACTGGACTTCTACGATGATAAAAGAAAGACTAGTCCAAAAAGCAAGTGCAATATAGACCAAAAAAAAAAAAAAATGTGGTAGAGGGATAGTTTTGAGCATAATTAATAAAAGATATGACCTATAGGAACATAAGAAAGAGTTCAAAGTAACTTTTGAAAAATACATGTGGGGATTTTATATAAAATTGTTAAAATAACAATTATTATGATCTTTGAACTATGATATATACATCACCAAGTTATAAAGACCACAAGCTGCTTTTGGAACTCCCATTATAAAGGGGAAACAGATTTTTTCAAAATTCCACAACCTTGGACACTCTATATGAAAAAAATTGATTGTTCATGAACAGCTAAACATGAATGTCTTTAGCCTAAATCTGACTTGTAAAGAGCTTTAATGGTAGACAACAAGAAGTCTGATTTCTAATCAGTTGAATTCTTCTTTAAAAGTAAGGTGTAAAGGAGTGATGTCAGCATGATGGCACAGTTCCATTGGTGTCTCTCCCTTAAGATACAATAAAAAGCATATTCATTGACCAACAGAGGCTATCCACACAACACAATAGATGTCTGAGAGACTCATGCACCCATATGTCTGAAGATGGGGGTACTGGATCCCCTGCAAAGCAGTGGAAGTGGGTAATCAGATCTCCTCCCCATCTCCAGCAGCTGCAATATAGGGCACGGGACCTCACACAGTGGCCAGCATGCAACTCTGAGAGGAGACAGGGGAAAGGCAGCCCTCTGCAGGAATGCTTTCTTTCTTGGAGCTGCCTCTCACCTGTGGGAACACACCACACCAAGGTGGCTCAGTCACTGCAGGGGTACCTCCACCAAGCCAAGCAGCCCAGGTGGGCTGCCAGTGAGTACAAAGCATGAGTGGATGTGGGAAAGAAAGCACTCCCTCCCCTCCTAGACCACCTGGCACATCACCGGGCCAGGGCAGGGGATCCCCACCAGAACACTTGCATCTGCATATGTGAAGCAGTGGCAGCCAGAAGCAGAGAGGCCAATTGGCACAACTTTCAACAAGCAAACTTCCAACAGATAGGCACAACTGCCAGGGGACATGGTGGGCTCAGAAAACACAACTCCTGAACCCCCCAGTTGTGGCAGGTGGAATCTGCAAAAAGGTACTACCACTATGGGCTGGCAAAGTTCCACTCCATCAAACAGCATGAAGAAATACATTAACACTCCAAACCAGAAGGAAAATGACAAGTGTGCATAAACCAATCCTGAAGTTACAGAAATTTATAATCTGAATGAGAGAGAATTCAAAATAGTTATCATAAAGAAACTCAATGAATTACAAGAAAACTGAGAAAGACAGTTCAGTGAACACAGGAATAAAATTAATATGCAGAGGGATTTCTTCAAAAAAGATTGAAACTGCAAAAAAGAAAAAACCAAACAGAAATCCTAGAGATGAAGGACAAAAGAATGAGATAAAAAACTATCTAGAATCCTTAAAAAACAGAGCTGACACTATGGATGACAGAATTAGTAACTTAGAGGACAGAAATAGAAATGCTTCAGGTGGAAGAGGAGAGAGCACTAAGACTAAAAAGAAATGAAGGAATTCTCTGAGAAACATCCAACTCAATTAAGAAATGCAACATAAAGATTGTGGGTATTTCAGAGGGAGAAGTGAGGGAGAAATGAGCAGAGAGCTTGTTCAAAGAAATAATAGCTGAGACCTTCCCAAACCTGGGGAAGGAGCTGGAATTACATGTAAATAAAGCTAATAGAACTCCTAATTACATCAATGTAAAAAGGCCTTCTCCAAGGCATACATTAGTAAAACTAGCAAAAGTCAATGATAAAGAAGAAATATTAAGGGCAGCAAGGGAGAAGAAAATAACCTACAAAGGAAGCCCTATCAGGCTTTCAGTGGATTTCTCGGCAGAAACATTACAGGCCAGAAAAGAGTGGAATGATATATTCAAAATAGTGAAAGACAAAAACTTTCAGCCAAAAATACTCTAGCCTGTGAGACTATCCTTCAGATACAGTGCAGAAATAGAAACTTTCCCAGATAAACAGAAGCAAAGGAAGTTCATCACCACAAGATCCCCCCTACAAGAAATGATCAAGAAGGCCCTCATACCTGAAATAAAAGAAAACAGTTACAAAGCCTTAAGCAAGGAGATAAACAGGCAGACAAAATCAGAAAATTGAAGCTCTCTATCAGAACAGGTTAGCAAATAATTATAACATTAAAGATGAAGGGAAGGAAAGCATCAAAAATAACTATAATCATCTTATTCCAATCACAAACTCACAACACAAAACAGAATAAGTTGTGACAACAATAACTTAGATGGGGAAGAGGAAAGGAATGGAAACTGCTTAGGCTAAGAAGATATGAGGCTATCAGAAAATGGACTATCTCATCTATGAGATCTTTTATACAAACTTCTTGGTAACCACTAAAAAAATCAGAGCAGAGACACAAATCGTAAATAGAAAATTGAGAAAACCATCCTAGAAAATCACCAAACTGAATTGGCAGTAAGAAATACATTGGGTGAGAAACAAGAGAAGTACAGAACAACTAGAAAATAAGAGACAAAATGGCCACACTAAGCCCTCATATATCAATAGTCACTCTAAATGTTAATGGATTGAATTCTCCAGTCAAAAGACACAGAGTGGCTGGATAGATTAGAAAACAAGACCCAACAATATGCTGCCTCCAGGAAACACATCTCAGCTCTAAAGACAAATACAGGCTCAGAGTGAAGGGATGAAAGACCATACTCCAAGCAAATGGCAAACAAAAGAAAACAGGGGTTGCCATACTTATATCGGACAAAGCAGACTTCAAAATAAAACATGCAATGAGAGACAAAGAGGGACAGTATATAATGAGAAAAAGAGGTGTTTCACCAGAGGACATAACACTTATAAATATGCACCTAACACAGGAGCACCAATGTACGTATAGCAACTATTAACATACCCAAATGGAGAAATTAACAGCAAAACAGTAATAGTAGGGGAGTTCAACACCCCACTTACATCAATGGATAGATCATCCAGACAGAAAGTCAACAAGGAAATAGTGGAATTAAACGAAAAGCTAGAGCAGATGGACTTAGTATATATATACATAGAACACTGAATCCCAAAATAGCAGAATACAGATTCTTCTCAAGTGCACATGGAACATTCTCAAAGATAGACCACATGTTGGGAAACAAGGCAAGACTCAATAAATTTAAGAAGATAGAAATCATATCAAGCATCTTTTCTGAACATAATACTATGAAATGAGAAACCAACTATAAGAAAAAAGCTGGGAAAGTGACAATATGTGGAAACTAAACAACATACTACTGGACAACCAATGGATCAATGAAGAAACCAAAGGAGTGGGGCTGGTCCAGTGGTGCAGCAGTTAATTCATGTGCTCCGCTTTGGCAGCCTGGGGTTTCCAGTTCAGATCCCAGGTGCAGACCTATGCACTGCTTATCAACCTATGCTGTGGCAGGTGTCCCACATATAAACAGAGAAAGATAGGGGCAGATGTTAACTCAGGACCAATCTTCCTCCCTAAAAATAAGATGATTGGCAGTGGATCTTAGCTTGCAGCTAATCTTCCTCAAAATTAAAGAAAAGAAAAAAATTAAAGCAGAAATCAAAAAATACCTGGAGACATACGAAAATGAAAATACATCATACCAACTCATAAGGGATGCAGGAAAAGCAGTCCTAAGAGGGAAATTCATAGCAATACAGGCCCACATTAGCAAACAAGAAAAATCTCAAATAGGGGCCTGCCCCGTGGCCGAGTGGTTAAGTTCATGTGCTCCGCTGCAGGTGGCCCAGTGTTTCATTGGTTCGAATCCTGGGCACGGACATGGCACTGCTCATCAAGCCACGCTGAGGTGGCGTCCCACATGCCACAACTAGAAGGACCCACAACTAAGAATATACAACTATGTACCGGGGGGCTTTGGGGAGAAAAAGGAAAAAAAAATCTCAAATAATCTTAAACTACACCTAACGGAACTAGAAGAGTAAGAACAAACAAAGCCCAAAGTCAACAGAGGGAGGGACATAATAAAAATTAGAGCAGAGGGGCCAGTCTGATGGCACAGTGGTTAAGTGCACACATTCTGCTTCAGCAGCCTGGGGTTCGCTGGTTCAGATCCCCGGTGCAGACATGGCACCGCTTGGCAAGCCATGCTGCCATAGGCGGCCCATACATAAAGTAGAGGAAGATGGGCATGGATGTTAGCTCAGGACCAGTCTTCCTTAGCAAAAAGAGGAGGATTGGCAACACATGTTAGCCCAGGGCTAATCTTCCTGGAAAAAAAAATTAGAGCAGAAATAAATGATGTAGAAACCAAAAGATAGTAGAAATATCAATGAAACTAAGAGCTGTTCTTTGTGAAGATAAACAAAATTGACAAACCCTTAGACAGACTCACTAAGAAAAAAAGAGAGAAGTCTCAAATAAACAAAATTAGAAATGAAAGAGGAGAAATTACAATGGATACCACAGAAATACAAAGGATTATAAGAGAATACTATGAAAATCTATATGCAAACAAATTGTATAATCTAGAAGAAGTGGACAAATTCTTAGACTCGTACAACCTTCCAAAACTGGATCCATAAGAAATAGAGAATCTGAATAGACCAATCACAAGTAAAGAGATTGAAACAGTAATCAAAAGCCTTCTCAAAAGTAAAAGTCCAGGACCAGATGGCTTCTCTGGAGAGTCAACCAAGCATTCAAAGAAGATTTAATACCTATTCTTATCAAACTACTCCAAAAAATTGAAGAAGATGGAACACTTCCTAACTCATTCTATGAGGTCAACATCACCCTGATCCCAAAGACAGACAAGGGCAACACAAAGAAGAAAAATTACAGGCCAGTATCACTGATGCACATAGATGCAAAAAACCTCAGCAAAATAATAGCAAACCAAATACAGCAATACATTAAAAGGATCATACACCATGATCAATTGGGACTTACCAAGGATGTAGGGATGGTACATCTGCAAATCAATCAGTGTGATACACCACATTAACAAAATGAGGAATAAAAATCACATGATCATCTCAATAGACACAGAGAAAGCATTTGACAAGATCCAACATCCATTTATGATAAAAACTCTCAATAAAATGGGTATACAAGGAAAATACCTCAATATAACAAATGCACAGCCAACGTCATACTCAAAGGGGTAAAATTGAAAGCCATCTCTCTGAGAACAGGAAGAAGGCAAGGGGGCTCCCTCTGACCACTCTTATTCAACATAGTACTGGAGGTTTTGGCCAGAGCAATGAGGCAAGAAAAAGAAATAAAAGGAATCCAAATTGGCAAAGAAGAAGTGAAACTCTCACTGTTTGCAGATGGCATGATTCTATAACTCTAAATAATCCAGTGGAAAACTATTAGAAATAATCAACAACTACAGCAAAGTTACAGGGTACAAAGTCAACATACAAAAATCAGTTGCATTTCTACACCCTAATAACAAACTAACAGAAACAGAACTCAAGAATACAACCCTATTTACAATCACAACAAAAAGAATAAAATATCTAGGAATAAATTTAACCAAGGAGGTGAAAGATCTATACAATGAAAACTATAAGATATTACTGAAAGAAAGTGATGATGACACAAAGAAATGGAAAGATATTCCATGCACATGGATTGGAACAATAAACATAGCTAAAATAACCACATTATCTAAAGTGATCTACAGATTCAATGAAATCCCAATCACAGTCCCAATGACATTCTTAGTAGAAACAGAACAAAGAATCCTAAAATTTATATGGAATAACAAAAGACCCCAAATAGCCAAAGCCATCCTGAGAAAAAAGAACAAAGCTGGAAGCATCACAATTCCTGACTTCAAAATATACCACAAAGCTATAGTCATCAACACAGCATGGTACTAGCAGAAAAACAGACACATAGATCAAGGGAACAGAACTGAAAGCTCAGAAATAAAACCACATATCTACGGACAGCTCATCTTCAACAAAGGAGCAAAGAACATACAATGGAGAACAGGAAGTCCCTTCAATAAGTGGTGGTGGGAAAACAGGGCAGCCACTTGCAAAAGAATGAAAGTAGACCCTTATCCATACACAAAAATTAACTCAAAATGGATTAAAGACTTGAAGGTAAGATGTGAAACTATAAAACTCCTAGGAAAAAATATAGATGGCACATTCTTTGACATGGGTCTTAGCAGCATCTTTTTGAATACCATTCTACTCAGGCAAGGGCAGCAAAAGAAAAAAATAAACAAATGGGACTTCATCAGACTAAAGAGCTTCTGCAAGGCAAAGTAAACTTGGAACAAAACAAAAATACAACCCACCAACTGAGAGAAAATATCTGCAAATCATATATCCCACAAGGGGTTACTCTCCAAAATATATAAAGAACTCACACAACTGAACCATGACAAAACAAACAACCTGATCAAAAAGTGGGCTAAGGATGTGGACAGATAGTTTTCCAAAGAAGATATACCAACGACCAATAGGCACATGAAAAGACGTTCAACATCACTAATCATCAGGGAAATGCAAATCAAAACTACAATGAGATATCACATTATATCAGTCAGAATGACTATAATCACCAAGAGAAAAAACAAAAAATGTTGGAGGGGATGTGGAGAAAAGGGAACTGTTATACACTTCTGATGGGAATGCAACCTGATGCAGCCACCCTGGAAAACATTATGGAAATTCCTCAAAAAGTTAAAAATAGAAATACCATACGACCCAGCTATCCCACTACTGGGTATTTATCCAAAGAACTTTAAACTGACAATACAAAGAGACTTCTGCAGCCCTATCTTCATTGCAGCATTAGTCACAATATCCAAGACATGAAAGCAACCCAAGTGTTCATCCACTGATGAATGGATAAAGAAGATGTGGTATATATATACAATGGAATACTACTCAGCCATGAATAAAATAAAAAATTGTCTCATTTGCAACAATATGGATGGATCTTGAGGGTATTATGTTAAGCAAAATAAGCTAGAGAAAGACAAACACCGTATGATTTCACTCATATGTAGAAGATAAACAAACACATGGACAAAGAGGACAGATTAGTGGTTACCAGAGGGGAAGGGGGTTGGGGGTGGGCATAAGTGGTAAAGGGGTACATATACATGGTGACTGACAATAATGTACTCCTGAAGTTTCACAATGTTATAAACCATTATGACATCAATAAAATAATTTTTTTAAAAAGGTGTGATTTCTTCTTTAAAAGTAAGGGCTGAGCTGAGCCAGCTCTCTATTTAAGGAAATTGAGATGAGCAAACAGAAGTTAAAATTCAGGGTCTCTCCTCAATAGTAGCAGAATGAAGAGGAAAGTAACAGGGGAGCCACAAGAAGACAAAGTAATGATAATCAGACAGTCAGGCTTTTTTTTACTAAGGAAATATATTTTACAATCTGTAGATTTTTACTAAACAACAATTAATCAAATGGGAGGGAAGAATACATGTGTTTTCAGTTATATAGGTGTTCATAAAATTTAACTACCACATGCTCAGACTATGGTGCTTATTCCTACAAAATAAGTGGGTAAACCAAGAAAGAGGGAAATATAGTTACAGGAAACAATGGGTCCAATTCAGGAGAGCCACAAAGGGCTGTCCTGGGCTGACCGTATCCAGCAAGCCTAGAGAGTAATCAATCATCTTAGATTGGAGCAGGAGGATGGATGTTCCTAAGGGAAGTCACTCAAGGAAAAAACACATTTGATAAAATCTATAATATGATCAAGTTTGAAATAAAATGATGCCATGATAAAGGCAAAAAGCACAAGAATAAATGAAAGTCAATTAGAAACTCCAAGGGATAAAAATGGTATACAAGGAAGAAAATATAATCATAGTATATTAATTGCTATGTCTGAATGATACTCATTAAAAATATACATTTTAAAAGTCTCCAAGAGACAAAGTAAAGATTTAATCATCTTTAAAACTGAATACAATGTAAATGCTATACATCTCATAAAAGTAGGAAGTTCAGAATTTGTGAAGGGGAAGAGGGAAAGAGCTGAAAGTGGATTACAGATGCTAACGTTGTCATCTTACAAAGTGAAGAGTAAATAGAGACTGCAGTTGATGAAAGAAGAAACAAAGGTATAATAATATTAAGTTTAAAAGATAACTATGGAGAAACTAAACATATTAATACAATTATATTTGGAAGATGAAGAAGAGTGACATCTAAAATGGACAAATCAAGAAAAAAAGACAAATTAAAAGTGGTTATAGATGGAGATCAGGATTTTGGGTGAAGGGGAGTGGGACAGAAAATAGTAGTTTTTTATTATAAGCCTTTTGTAGTATTTGATTTTCTTAAAACAATGCACTGTGTTACTTTCCTGGAAAAAAATTCCAGCAGAGGAGGTTCAGTCAAATCCTAAATTCTTTTGCATAGAAATTCCTCTGTCCCATAAGAAAAGTCCATATCCTTGTTGTTCTATAACTACAAACACACTTTTGGAATTCACCATTAAAGAGGGGAGTTTGGAAATATTATTCTATTTCTTGGAAAGACTTGGTCACAGATTACCAGCTCAAATAACTTTGTAAATCTAAAAGGAAATGAGGAGTTGGTGTCAAGATGGTGGAGTAGGCAGACTCTGAACTCACCTCCTCCCATGAACACAATCAAGCTACAACTACTTTTGGAACAATTACCCCTGAGAGAGAAATGAAAACTGCATAAAAAGAACCACTGCAACAAGGAATAGTCCTGACTGAGGGGAAGAGGTAGAAATTCCTTCTGGAGAGAAAAAAAGCCACCTTTGCAAGCCTCAGTGCTTCATGGGCAGCCAGCCAGGAGCAGCTCTAAGGTATGCAGCATTCCCAGGAGGAATTGGGTACCTGAACTAGGGAGCATTACTGCTATAAGCAACCTTCAGACTCAGCACAACTGAGACAAGTGTCATAATATCTGGCTTTGCTGGCTATTAACTACAACAGGGAACACCCATTGAAAAGCTATTGGACATGAGCTGAAAAAATCCATCTCTTAAAGGGCCCACACACAAATTCACAGGTTTCAGAAAGCAACCTGAAATCACCATAAAGGTACAAACTCCTTTGGTGAAAAGAGACTCACCTGATTGGCTTGGGGTGCATCTTGGTGAGAGGTGAGACCACTCCAGGGGCTGAGACATTGGCGGCAGCCATTATTGTGACCTAGTACAGGAGAGCTGATACAGATGCTGGTAGACACCATTGGAGTTCTTCCCCTGGTCTGTTAGCCCAGGGTCTGCCCCACCCACTAAAGCATCGATTTAATCCAGCTCAGCCAGGGCAGGCACCCCGCCCTAGGGACTGGCCCCACTGGACAGCAAACCCTTGGGAAACTTTTCTACCTGCATAAATTGGGTGTCTGGATCCACTTCAGGCTGGAAATTGGCTCAGCTTCTGCAGGGCAGGGTGTGCTTGAGGAGAGGTAGCATGGGTGAGGCATTGGTGGAGTGTGTGGGGGGCTCTGCAGTGGGGTAACTGGGCAGGCTCCAAGGGGCTGGGACATGTGTACAGCCCAGGACTATGCTGACAGTGTGTGTGGACCTGATGGCCATGGGGCTTATCAGCAACAGAAGACCTGTCCTTCACAAACAGCCACATAGGGGATCGGTCCCGCCTTCCAAAGCCTGAAACAATTGGGTGCTCATGTGCCTGGGGCAAGCCCCACTCAGCTGCACTCCTGAGAGAGCTGACAACAACCTTGCAGGCCAGAGGAGTACAGAAATTGTAATCCCCTGAGCCTAGCAACCAGCCATACTGGGGGCCTAATCAATAACAGAAAAACTGCAACAGGAATGTGCTATTAGATCTTGAAGCCAATAGTGCTGGGGCTCCCCAACCCAAGAAAGTGACTGAAAGGTCTATAGCAGCCACGTGCAGCTGATAATTACAAACAGCCAGCCAGGGGGACAGGCTAGATGCCCTGGGCACCTCCAGCAATAGCAACACTGCCAAAACAGAAGGACACATGGAGCCCACACAGGGGTCACTCCTGGAACATTTGGAACTGGTAATGAGAGGAAAGCACACCGTGGGGCCTCAAAAGGCATCTCATACATAAGGCCACTTCTCCAAGATCAGGAGACATAGCTAACCCACCTGATACATAGATATAAGCACAGAGAAGGAGGCACAATGAGGAGACAGAGGAATACATTCCAAGCAGGGAAGCAAGACAAAACCCCAGAAAAAGAACTAAATGAAGCACAAATAAGCAATCTACCTGACAAAGAGTTCAAACAAAAAGTCATTGGGATGCTCACTGAACTTGGGAGAAGATTGGATGAACACAGTGAGAACATCAACAAAGAATTGGACAATATAAAAAAAACTAATCAGAAATTAAAAATACAATATTGGAAATGAAAATTCCCTAGAGTGACTCAATAGCAGAGTAGCTGATACAGAAGAATGGATCAGTGATCTGGACAAAAGACTACAGGAAATTACCCAAACCAAACAGATAAAAGAAAAGATTAAAAAGAACGAGAACAGTCTAAGGGAAGTCTGAGACAATATCAAGCACACTAACATTCATATTATGGGTGTCCCAGAAGGTGAAGAGAAAGACAAAGGGGCAGAGAATGTATTTAAGGAAATAATAGCTGAAAATCTTCCTAAGCTAAGGAAGGAAATAGACATCGAAGTATAGGAAGCACAGATAGCATCAAACATGATAAACACAATGAGGCCCACACCAAGACACATTGTAATTAAAATGGCCAAAATTAAAGATAAAGAGATAATCCTAAAAGCCATAAGAGAAAAACAACAAATGACATACAAAGGAAACCCCATAAGGATATCAGCTGACTTCTCAGCAGAAATATTACAGGCTAGAAGGAAGTGGCATGATAAATTTAAAGTGCTGAAAGGAAAAAAAGCTACAGCCAAGAATACTCTACCTAGCAAGGTTATCACTTAAAATGGAAGGAGAGATAAAGAGTTTCCTAGACAAGCAAAAATTAAAGGAGTTTATCACCAAGAAACCAGTTTTACAGGAAATACTAAGGGGACTTATTTAAGTGGGAAAGAGAAGACCACAAATAGGAATAACAAAATTATCCAAAAAAAAAGGGCAATAAAATCACTGGTAAGGGCAAAAATACAGTAAAGGTAGAAGATCAAACACCTATGAAGATAATATGGAGGTCAAAAGACAAAAGTACTAAAATTACCTATTTCAATGAGAAGAAGGTAATGGATACACACACACAAAATAAGAGGTTAGACATGATATCAAAAACATAAAATGTGGGAGGAGGGGAGCAAGAGTAGAACTTTTAGAAAGAGGTCAAACTAAAGAGACTATCAATTCAATACAGATTGCTGTACACGTAGGTTATTATATATGAACCTCCTGGTAATCAGACATCAGAAACCTATAATAAATACACAAAAAATTAAGAGAATGGGAGACTGGCCTTGTGGCCGAGTGGTTAAGTAAGCACACTCCACTATGGCAGCCCAGGGTTTCTCTGGTTTGGATCCTGGACATGGACATGGCACCACTCATCAGACCACGTTGAGGTAGCGTCTCACGTACTACAAGTAAAATACACAACTATGTACTGGGGGGATTTGGGGAGAAAAAGTGGAAAGAAAAAAAAGAGGATTGGCAACAATTGTTAGCTCAGGTGCCAACCTTTAAAAAAAAGAAGAAGAAGAAAATTGGTAACAGTTGTTAGCTCAGGTGCCAATCTTTAAAAAAAAAATTAAGAGAAAGGGACCCAAACACAATACTAAAGAATGCCATCAAACCACGAGGAGAGAGAGCAAGAAAAGAGGAAAGGAACAGAGAAAAACCACTAAAACACTCAGAAAAAAGATAACAAACTGGGATAAGTACATATATATCTATAGCTATTTTAAAAGTCAATGGACTAAATGCTCCAATCAAAAGACATAGGGTGGCTGAGTGGATAAAACAAATGAGACCCAAATACATGCTGCATACAAGAGACACACTTCAGACCTAAAGACACTCACAAACTGAAAGTGAAGGGATGGAAAAAGATATTCCAAGCAAATGGCAAGCAAAAGAAAGCTGGGGTAGCAACACTCATAACAGGCAATACAGACTTTAAAACAAAAACTGTAACAGGAGACAAAGAAGGACACTACATAATGATACAGGGAACAATCCAACAAGAAGATATAACACTTATAAATATCTATGCACCCAACATAGGAGCACCTAAATATATAAAGCAATTATTAACAGACACAAAAAATTACCTGGAGACAAATGAAAATACAACATGCCAAAATCTATGGAACACAGCAAAATCAGTTCTAAGAGTGAAGTTTATAGCAATATAGGCCTACCTCAACAAACAAGAAAAATCCCAAATAAGCTATCAATGGCACATCTAAAGGAACTGGAAAAAGAAGAAAAAACAAAGCCCCAAATCAGCAGAAGGAAGGAAATAATAAAAATCCAAGCAGAAATAAATGAAATAGAGACTAAAAAATCTTTTTAAAAATCAAGACACCAAGAGGGGAAGCTTCCTAACTTGTTCTACAAAGCCAACACCTCAACAAAGCAAAAATCCTCAACAAAATACTAGCAAATAGAATACAACAATACATTAAAAAGATCATACATCATGATCAAGTGGGTTTTATTCCAGGGATGCAGGGATTGTTCAACATCTGCAAGTCAATCAACGTGATATAGCACATTAACAAAAGGAAGAATAATCACATAATCATCGAGTAGATGCAGAGAAAGCATTTGACAAGACACAGCACCCATTCTTGATAAAAACTCTAAGAAAAGTGGGTATAAAAGGAAAATACCTCAACATAATAAAGGCCAAATATGACAAACCCACTGCTAATATCATACTCAGTGGAGAAAAACGGAAAGCTATCCCTCTAAGATTTCTAAGACAAGGATGCCCACTGTCACCACTCTTGTTTAACACAGTATTGGAAATCTTAGCCAGAGCAATCAGGCAAGAAAAAGAAATAAAAGGGATCCAAATTGGAAAGGAAGAAGTGAAACTGTCAGTATTTGCAGATGGCAAGACTTTATATATAGAAAACCCTAAAGAATCCACTAAAAAACTTTTAGAAATAAGAAATGAATACAGTCAAGTCTCAGGATACAAAATCAACATACAAAAGTCAGTTGTGTTTCTATACAATAAGAACAAAATAGCAGAAAGAGAAATTAAGAATACAATCCTGTTTCCAATTGCAACAAAAAGAATAAAATACCTAGGAACAAACTTAACCAAAGAGGTGAAAGATCTGTACACCCAAAACTATAAAACATTGTTGAAAGAAATTGAAGACACAGAGAAATGGAAAGATATTCCGTGTTCTTGGATTCGAAGAATTAACATAGTTAAAATGTCCATACTTCCTAAAGCAATCTACAGATTCAATACAATCCCAATCAAAATCACAATGACATTCTTCACAGAAATAGAACAAAGAATCCTAAAATTTATATGGAACATCAAAAGACTCTGAATAGCCAAAGGAATCCTGAGAAAAAAGAACAAAACTGGAGGTATCACACTCCCAGATTTCAGAATATACTGCAAAGCTATAGTAACCAAAATGGCATGGTTCTGGCAAAAAACAGACACACAGCTTGGGGAGGTGGAGCAAAATGGCGGGGTGAGCTACCCAGGACTCTCTCCCCTCTAAAGTACAACAAAGGACTGAAAAAAAAAAAAACCCCTGAATTTCAGCTAATGCCAGGACTCAGAGACCTACAGTATCAAAAGACAGAAGACGGAGCCCCTAATGCCTGCCTCGGAGGAGCTGGAACAGGGTAAGAGAGAACATCGCTCCATCCCCTAGAAACCAGGATTGCCGCGTGGGTCCGGGAAGGAGCAGGGGAGGGGCTGTGCGACCAGGGCATCATCTAGGACTCCTGCCGCCGGTACAGTGGAAACCTGCTGACAGGGGAAAGCTTCCCTGCGCAGGGACCCCATAAACGCAGGGTGGGAGACCAGAGAACAGAACTGATCGAATCCAGATCCATGCGTGAGAGAAACCACCCCCACCCCTGGCCCTGGCAAAGCGCACTTGGCACCAACATCTTGCCCAAAGGTGGAGAGCTCAGAACACGCAGATCTTGACCCCCATCTAGTGGCGACAGGTGGTAACTGCAACCGAATTCTACCACCATGCGAAAAAACCGCTTCTCTACCATCCAGCAATTTATAAAAGCCCCAGACCAGAAGGAAAATAATAAAAACCTAGAATTAAGTCCTGAGGACTTGGAATTAGGTAAACTAAATGAAAATGAGTTCAGAGCAGCTATAATAAAAAAACTCAATGAGGTAGAGAGAAAGATAGAGAAATAAGCCGAGTTCTGGAGTTACTTCACAAAAGAGATTGAAATTATAAAGAAGAATCAAACAGAATTACTAGAGATGAAAAACACAATGGACCAGATAAAACAGAATACGGATTCCCTGAATGCCCGGGTAGACACCATAGAAGAGCAAATTAGCATAATCGAAGATAGACAGGCTGAATTGCTCCAGACAGAGGAAGAAAGAGAACTAAGGGTTAAAAGGAATGAGGAAAGTATTAGAGAGATAGCAGATTCAATGAGGAGAAAGAATTTAAGGATCATAGGAATTCCCAAGAACGTAGAAAAGGAAAGTGGAGCAGAAAGTGTGCTTAATGAAATTATAGAAGAGAACTTCCCAAATCTAGGGATTGAGGGAGAAATGTGTGTAGAGGAAGCTTTCAGATCTCCTAGATTTGTCAATGTAAAAAGAGCTACTGCAAGGCATATAGTAGTAAAATTGGCAAAAAGGAATGACAAAGAAAGAATACTCAGGGCTGCACGAAATAAGAGAATTACCTACAAGAGAGCCCCTATTAGACTTTCAGTGGATTTCTCTGCAGAAACCTTACAAGCTAGGAGAGAATAGAGTGACATATTCAAAGCTTTAAAAGATAAAAATCTTCAGCCAAGAATACTCTATCCAGCAAGAATATCCTTCAGATATGAGGGAGAAATTAAATCTTTTCCAGACAAACAAAAGTTAAAGGAATTTGTAACCAAAAGTCCTCCACTACAAGAAATCCTCAAGAAGGCTCTCATACCTGAAAAAAGAAAAAAGGGAGAAAGGAGTCACAAACCACAGAGTAGGGAGAGAGATAAATAGAAGCAGAATAGGACAGCAAATATTCAACTATAGCATTAGGATAAAGGTAAGGAAACTACCAAAGCAAAGACGATCTTATCACTCTAACTACAAACTCATAACACAAGTTGGAACAAGAAGTGAAAATAATAATTTAGGAGGGGAAGAGCAAAGGGACTAAATTAGTCTAGGCCAAGTAAGTAAAAGACCACCAGAGAATGGACTATATTATACACGAGATTCTAAATACAAACTTCAGGGTAGACACTAAACTAAACAACAGAACAGAGACACAAAACATAAATAAGCAAAAATCTAAGAAACCCAGCATAAGAAATTGCAGTATCAAATGGGTAGGATAAAGCACACAGGAAGAGAAAAGCAGGAAAGCCAGATAATGGGCAACAGATTGACAGCTTTAAGTCCACATGCATCAATAATCACTCTCAATGTAAACGGATTGAACTCTCCAATAAAAAGACACAGAGTGGCAAAATGGATTAAAGAACAAGATCCAACAATTTGTTGCCTCCAGGAAACACACCTCAGCCCCAAGGACAAAAACAGGCTCAGAGTGAAGGGGTGGACGACCATACTTCAAGCTAATAGCAAGGAAAAGAAAGCAGGTGTTGCAATTCTTATATCAGACAAAGTGGATTTCAAAATAAGACAGGTAAAGAGAGACACACAGGGACAATATATAATGATCAAAGGGATACTTCATCAAGAAGAAATAACGCTTATAAATATCTATGCACCCAACATAGGAGCACCAAGGTTCATAAAGCAACTATTAACAGACCTAAAGGAAGATGTTAAAAACAACACAATAATAGTAGGGGACCTCAACACCCCACTCACATCAATGTACAGATCATCCAGACAGAAAAGTAACAAAGAAATAGTGGAGCTAAACGAAAAACTAAAACAATTGGACTTAATAGACATATATAGATCACTTCACCCTAAAAAAACAGAATGCACATTTTTCTCAAGTGCACATGGAACATTCTCAAGGATAGACCATATGTTGGGAAACAAGGCAAGCCTCTACAAATTTAAAAAAATTGAAATAATAACAAGCATCTTCTCTGATCATAATGCTATAAGGCTAGAAATTAATTACAAGAAAAAAGCTGAGAAAGGCACAAAGATGTGGAGACTAAACAATACACTACTGAACAAGCAATGGATCATTGATGAAATTAAAGAAGAAATCAAAAAATACCTGGAAACTAATGAAAATGATAACACGCCATACCAACTCATATGGGATACAGCAAAAGCTGTATTAAGAGCAAAATTCATCGCAATACAGGCACATCTTAACAAACAAGAAAAATCCCAAATAAGCAATCTTAAACTACACCTAACTGAACTAGAGAAAGAAGAACAAATAAAGCCCAAAGGCAGCAGAAGGAGAGAAATAATAAAAATCAGAGCAGAAATAAATACTATTGAAACGAAAAAGGCAGTAGAAAGGATCGATTAAACAAAGAGCTGGTTCTTTGAGAAGATAAATAAAATTGACAAACCCCTAGTCAGACTTACAAAGAAGAAAAGGGAGAAAGCTCAAATAAACAAAATCAGAAATGAACGAGGAGAAATAACAACAGACTCTGCAGAAATACAAGGGATTATAAGAGAATACTACAAAAAACTCTAACAGAATGGATAACCTAGAGGAAATGGATAAATTCTTGGACTCTTACAATCTCCCAAAGCTCACTCAAGAAGCAGACAATTTGAACAGACCAATTACAAGGAAAGAGATTGAAACAGCAATCAAAAACATCCCAAAGAATAAAACCCCAGGACCAGATGGCTTCCCCAGGGAATTCTACCAAACTTTCAGAGAGGATTTAACTCCTATCCTTTTCAAGCTATTCCAAAAAATTAGGGAGGATGGAACACTTCCTAACACATTCTGTGAGGCCAACATCACGCTGATACCAAAGCCAGACAAGGACGCCACGAAAAAAGAGAACTACAGGCCAATATCACTGATGAACATAGATGCAGAAATTCTAAACAAAATTTTGGCCACCAGAATTCAGCAATTCATCAAATGGATCATACATCATGATCAAGTGGGATTTATACCAGGGACACAGGGATGGTTCAACATCCACAAATCAATCAACGTGATACACCACATCAACAAACTGAGGAATAAAAACCACATGATCATCTCAATAGATGCAGAGAAGGCATTTGACAAGATCCAACAGCCGTTTATGATAAAAACTCTGAACCAAATGGGCATAGAAGGGAACTACCTCAACATAATAAAGGCCATATATGACAAGCCCACAGCCAAGATCATACTCAATGGGCAAAAACTGAGTGCCATCCCCCTGAAAACAGGAACAAGACAAGAATGCCCTCTATCACCACTCTTATTTAACATAGTACTGGAGGTCCTGGCCAGAGCAATCAGGCAAGATAAAGGAATAAAAGGAATCCAAATAGGGAGGGAAGAAGTGAAAACAACTCTTGCTGTTTGCAGATGACATGATCTTATATATAGAAAACCCCAAAGAATCCATTGGAAAACTCTTAGAAGTAATCAACAACTACAGCAAAGTTGCAGGGTATAAAATCAATTTGCATAAATCAGTAGCATTTCTATATTCCAACAACGAACTGACAGAAAAAGTACACAATACCATTCACAATAGCAACAAAAAGAATAAAATACCTCGGGGTACATTTAACTGAGGAAGTGAAGGACCTATATAATGAAAATTACAAGGTCTTTCTGAGAGAATTGGATGACGACATAAGGAGATGGAAAGACATTCCATGTACAGGGATTGGAAGAATAAATATAGTTAAAATGTCCGTTCTACCTAAAGCAATTTACAGATTCAACGCTATCCCAATCAGAATTCCAATGACATTCTTTACAGAATTAGAACAAAGAATCCTAAAATTTATATGGGGCAACAAAAGACCCCGAATTGCTAAAGCAATCCTGAGAAAAAAGAAATGGGAGGCATTACAATCCCTGACTTCAAAACTTACTACAAAGCTACAGTAATCAAAACAGCATGGTACTGGTACAAAAACAGGTGCACAGATCAATGGAACAGAATTGAAAGCCCAGAAATAAAACCACACATCTATGGACAGCTTATCTTCGACAAAGGAGCAAAGTGCATACAATGGAGAAAAGAAAGTCTTTTCAACAAATGGTGCTGGGAAAACTGGAAAGCCAAATGTAAAAGAATGAAAATTGACCATTCTTTTTCACCATTCACCAAAATAAACTCAAAATGGATCAAAGACCTAAAGGTGAGACCTGAAACCATAAGGCTTCTAGAAGAAAACGTAGGCAGTACACTCTTTGACATCAGTATTAAAAGGACATTTTCGGACACCATGTCTTCTCAGAGAAGGGAGACAATAGAAAGAATAAACAAATGGGACTTCAACAGACTAAAGAGCTTCTTCAAGGCAAATGAAAACAGGATTGAAACAAAAAAACAACCCACTAACTGGGAAAAAATATTTGCAAGTCATATATCTGACAAAGGATTAAAATCCATAATATATAAAGAAGTCTCGCAACTCAACAACAAAAAATCAAACAACCCGATCGAAGAATGGGCTGGAGACATGAACAGACATTTCTCCAAAGAAGATATATGGATGGCCAATAAGCACATGAAAAGATGCTCATCATCGCTGATCATCAGGGAAATGCAAATCAAAACTACACTAAGATATCACCTTACACCCATTACAATGACAAAAATATCTAAATCTAATAGTAACAAATGTTGGAGAGGTTGTGGAGAGAATGGAACCCTCATACACTGCTGGTGGGAATGCAAACTAGTGCAGCCACTATGGAAAACAGTATGGAGATTCCTCAAAAAATTAAAAATAGAACTACCATATGATCCAGCCATTCCACTACAGGGTATCTATCCAATGAGCCTGAAGTAAGCAATTCCAAAAGTCCTATGCACCCCAATGTTCATTGCAGCATTATTTACAATAGCCAAGACATGGAAGCAACCTAAGTGCCCACCAACAGATGAATGGATAAAGAAGTTGTGGTATATATATACAATGGAATACTACTCAGCTGCAAAACAGAACAAAATCATCCCATTTGCAACAACATGGATGGACCTTGAGGGAATTATGTTAAGTGAAATAAGCCAGTTAGAGAAGGATAATCTCTGTATGACTCGACTCATATGAGGAATTTAAAAATGTGGACAAAGAGAACAGATTAGTGGCTACCAGGGGAAAGGTGGGGAGGAGGGTGGGTACAAAGGGTGAAGTATGCACCTACAACACGAATGACAAACATTAATGTACAACTGAAATCACACAAGATTGTAACCTATCATTAACTCAATAAAAAAAAAAAAAAAAACAGACACACAGATCAATGGAAGATAATTGAGAGCCCAGAAATAAACCCACTCATTTATGGATAGCTAATTTTCGACAATGAGTCAAGAACAAACAATGAAGAAAGGAAAGTCTCTTCAATAAATTGTGTTGGGAAAACTGGACAGTCAAATGCAAAAGAATTAAAGTAGACCATTATCTTACACCATAGACAAAAATTAACTCACAGTGGATTAAAGACTTGAATGTACGACCTGAAACCATTAAACTTCTAAAAGAAAACACAGGCAGTACACTCTTTGACATCAGTCTTAGCAGCATATTTTCAAGTACCATGTCTGACCAGGCAAGGGAAGTGACAGAAAAAATAAACAAATGGTACTACATCAAACTAAGAAGCTTCTGCACAGAAAAGGAAATCAGCAACAAGAAGAAAAGACAACCTAACAACTGGGAGAGGATATTTGCAAACCACAGATCTGATAAGGGGCTATTATCCAAAATATAGAAAGAAATCATACATCTCAAAACCAAAAACTTAAAAACTCGATTAAAAAATGGGCAAAAGATCTGAACAGACATTTCTCCAAAGAAGATATACAGATAGCCAACAGGAACATGAAAAGATGTTCAACATCATTAACAATAGTTTAGGGAAATGCAAACCAAAACTACAATGGGATATCACCTTACTCCTGTCAGAATGGCTATAATTAACAAGATAGGAAACAGTAAGTGTTGGAGAGGATGTGGAGAGAACGGAATCCTCATAACACTGCTGATGGGAGTGCAAATTGGTGCAGCCACTATGAAAAACACTATAGAGTTTCCTCAGAAATTGAAGAATAGAACTACCATACAATCCAGCTATTCCACTGCTGGGCATTTATCCAAAGAACATGAAAACATGAATGCATAAAGATACATGCACCCCTATGTTCACTGCAGCCTTATTCACAATAGCCAAGACTTGGAAGCAACCTAGGTGCCCATCAAGGGTTGAAGGGATAAAGAAGATGTGGTATATATACACAATGGAATACTACTCAGCCCTAAGAAATGATGAAATCTGGCCATTTGTGACAACATGGATGGACCTCGAGGGTATTATGCTAAGTGAAATAAGTCAGAAGGAGAAAGTCAAATACTGTATGATCTCACTCATAAATAGAAGATAAAAACAACAACAAACACATGGCAACAGAGACTGGATTGGTGGTTACCAGAGAAGGGGGTGGGGGAATGGGGTGTTTAGGCTCACATGTGTGTAGTGATGGATTGTAATTAATCTTTGGGTGGTGAACATGATGTAATCTACACAGAAATTGAAACATATAATGATTTGCACCTGAAATTTATATAATGTTATAAACCAATGTTACCACAATAAAAAATAATAATAAAAATAAAAGGAAATGAGGTAGTTGAAGGTAAAAAAAAAAAAAAAATAGAGATTTTCTTTTTTGTAACTCTGCCTTCAAAACTAATGAACTCCAATGACTAAACTGGTTATAGGTTCTTTCAGTGCCGATGACAGTTTAACTGCAAAGTTAAGATCCCTTGCCTTCTCCTGATCTCAAGATTTTTAGCAGCTGTGGTTTCACATTATTTGGCAGAAATGTTTAACACAAGCATCTGGGATTCTTTCATGTCAACTGTTGCTCTTTAAGAAGGGTATTCTTTACTTAAATTACTACTTTTCTTTTTAAGACTACTTCAGAAGAAATGAATGTCCCCTCCACATTCCCTGCCAACACTCAATTTCAAAATTCAGCCTGCTCTAGGAAATTGAAAAGGAACCTCCTTTCTAAATCTGAAAAGCTTCAGGATAGTCCCCAGGGTGAACAGCATCTCTGGGCTGGATCCTCAAACCCACTTCCAGATGGAACCCTGGATGTAGACGAGCAGATCCAGGCTCCCAACCCCTTTTCAGATGACAGCCTCCGGAAAGATGTGCGTGGCAGAGATCTAATCCTCTGATTCCAGATGTGGGCCAAAGAGCACAAGAATAAGTTGAATCATCTTCTCCCCTACCATATATAATTCCCTGAGAGAGAAAGTCTTCTGACGCCACCCCAACAACACTCCACAGTAAATTTCCAGGGAGCTGAGTCTCCAGAGATGGAAGCCTTATTGTTCTCTCACATTTTTTCTCTCTTCCTATTTTCCACCTTCAATCCAAAAGATAGACTGTGCCTCACCTGGGTCAAGGTGCTTATCTCTGGGCACACTTTGGGGATTCGGTTATTCTGAAGGTCTAGAGTCTTCAGGCCAGGCAGTTTTTCCAATGTTGAGGGCATCTTTGTTATCTTCTTCCCATTCAAGGTAACAATCTTAGTGTTTTTACCACCCTTCAGTGCTCTTACCAATAACCTTTCAGCCATGGGCTTGGAAGAAAAATAGAAAAGGGAGAAGGTTACCATTGGAGATTAAGTGCCCTATTATGCATCTTTAGAACTTATAATTACAGAATTGTTGTGTCATGGAAACAAACATTCTGAGGTCTAACATGGTGAAGGTGGGAGGCATCAGATAGTTTCCTGTGTAAAAGGTAGGGAGGGGAAATAGCTGATTCCAGGTTTAGGGCAAAAATGTACAAGATGAGCTAGAATATCTAATGCTAGAGACATGGAAGTTATCAAAGACTAATGATATTGCATCAAAAAGACATAGAAGCCAACTTCTAGGGGCACCCATGGGTTCTAAAATGGGAACACTTGAGGATCAGAAAGAACGAATAACCTAGAGTGAACTGAAACACATTAAAATACATTAAAATCTAAGCATTCATAATGGTATTTTAAAAATAAACTCACTGAGTACATTGGGACTTGTTAGAGAACAAACTCATTAGTCTGAAAATTGATAAAGGGAAGAAAAGTAAGGCATTTATTTTGCTTTTCCAGTACAAATCACAATTTAGCATAGCCTAATAGTTAATAAAGTTCTTATTCATAGAAAAATTGAAGCTAATCAATGAAGAAGGAAAAATACATTTAGAAAGATCATCACTTTTGCAAATCCTAATGAAATAAATAATGGATCTGCAAAGATCATAATTGGATACTAAAAGCATTACATGAGAGTTTGGTGAGGAACTTTAAGAAAACAGGCTAATAGTCCACTAATCAATTTTAGCATCATTAAAACTGAGACAATCACATGTTATAAGTCTCATGATGTGATGCAATAAAAAGTACACAGCACCACCTATGAAATATTCTTGCCTAAATATTGAATCTGGATCTAACCATGCTTCTAGATGTAGCCACCATTTACAGAAAACATGAGGACTAAAGAACAAGCCACATTCTTCTCAGTGAAGCAGTCAGCCGAATCTAGAACATGAGAAATTCTACACGGCAAGCGACACAAGGTTTAACCAACAAATCAAGAGCATGATAAAAAGAAGGGGAAACTGTAATGAAATAAATGAGACTTAAGAGAAATAACAGCCAAATGCAATGTGTGGCCCTTGTTCGGATCCTTATGAGAATAAAAATAGTGCAGAGTTAATTGGGGAAATTTGATCATGAACTGGATATTAGATGATAGGAATTACTAATTCTGTTATATGTGATATTGGTGTGGAGATAGTGTTTTTTAAAAATGTACTTAACATTTAGAAATGTATATACAATTTTCAGATGAAATTACACAATGTCTTGGAGTTTCTTTAAAATAATCAGGGAGGAAAAGTAGGAGAAAGAAACAGATCAAACAAGATTAAGAAACATTGATAATTATTAATACACAGTAATGGGTACATACGGGTTCATTTTACTATTCTCATTATATTTTGTGTATATTTGAAAATTTCCAAGTAAAAGATTAAGACAAAGACAAAAAGAAGAGGAAGGGGGGAGGAGCTGAAGGCAGCGATATTTGATTACTATTAGAACACCATTGTGCCCAGTTATGAGGCTTGGAGACATTTGGGTTACAACTATATATGCCACATTTAGATTGCTGATTTCCAAAAAGTTAAACACTACAAAATACATTCTGCATTGAAAGTGTACAGAGCATGATTCAATCCTTCCCTTGTAATCCAGAAATCACTTTATTCATTTATTTAACAAATATTTAGGAGCTCCTACTACGTGCTCAACACTGTTCCAGGCAGCAGGGATAGAGAAGTGAATTAGAAAGGCAAAATTCCCTTTCTCAATGAACTAGTAGGGAGAGAAAAATAATCAAGGTAAGTAAGTAAATCCAGCATGTTAGATGGTGTTAGGTGCCAAGCAAAAAAATAAATCAGGTGAGGAAATAGGGAGTATAGGAGTGAGGAGTTTGCAATTTTGGATAGAGGACCAGAGAAGGCCTCGTTGAGAGGGTGCTATTAGGGACCATAGCATTTCTAGTAAGAGGGTAAAGCAGGTGCCAAAGTCCTAAAGAAGAATCATGAAATTTATAAAGGGCATTATAATGAACATCAATATCATCATAACAGTCAGATAAAAGGTGCTGATTAATGGTGACCTCCAGCTGCTAGAATGATAGATAAAATCGTTTTCAGCTTCTTAATCACTGTTCTGTCTTATCTCATCCAAACCTATTTTCCAACTTCTTTATTCTGATATTTAGTTTCCTGAGAACAATCATGCTGTCACTATCTAAACAAACTGTTCGTAAGGCTTTGTTTTTATAAAAAAAAATCTCATGAACATGCATCTCCTCCAGTACCCCGGCTAGCCAAACAGTGGTTACTGCTTTAAATTGGTGAACAGGCCACTACAATCTGATACTGTTTTCTATTAATTTGCTTAACCTGGAAAATGTGGTAAACATTCCTGATTTCTCCTCTTTTACTTCCAATATGCAATTAGTCCTATTAATATCACCTGTTCCAGTTATTTATTGCTGGGTAAAAAATTGCTGCAAAACTTAATGGCTTAAAACAACATTTATTTTATTCACAATTCTATAATTTGGGCAGGGTTTAATGGGACATCTTGTGAATGCTCCTCTTGGCATCAGCTGCGGTGGCTCAAAGGCTGAGGCAGAAATCATCTAAAGGCTCATTCACCTATATCTGGTGATAGGTGCTGGTTGTTGGCTGGAACCTTAGGGTGGTCAGCCAGAACACCTACATGTAGACTCTCCAAAGTGGCTTGAGCATCTCAAGACAGAAAGCAGAGTGGAAGCCATACCACTTTCATGACCTAGCTTCAGAAGTCTTGCAGCATCACTTCTGCCACATTCTATTCATTTGAAGCAAGTCACTGAGGCCAACCCACATTCACAGGGAAAGGAATTAGATTCCACCTCTTGATAGGAAGTGCACATGTCTTAAAACCCACCACAGTCCACCCTTTGGTCATGAGTTATTTACATTCCTGCAACATGCAAAATAGAGACACTCACTCCCAAGAGCCCCGCTCCCCAAAAGTTTCATCTATTTAGAGCATCAGATCCTGTCATCTAAATTAGGTACAAAAGGTGGATACAGCTCCTCAGGGGCAGTTTCTCAAATCCAGCTTGAATACAGCTTATCTTGATCTGAGACCTATGAACTAAAGAGACAAGTTATCTGTCCCCACATATCCAGAATATAACAATGAGTGAAACAGGACAGGCAACAGACAGTCCAGGAAAAAAAAAAAAGCTGAAAAATTAGAGGCACAAAGCAGCCACGGGTTCATAGTAATTATGGAATCTAATTAGGCACATGTTGTCAGCTCCTTGCTAGGGTTCAGTCCTGTACCTGGTTCTCCTCTCTGGGCTCTAGAATTATCTTTCCTTTTTCATAAAACTTAACCCATGTTTGCTAAGTAGTTTTATCAGACTGCTTCCTATCCAAAGAAGTTCAAGAGTCCAAAGGCCACTTTCCATTTTTTTCTTTTTTGTTAATAACTTTATTGAGTTATAATTCACATACCGTACAGTCCAGTCATTTAAAGTGTACAATTCAATGGTTTAAGTATATTCAACAAGTTGTACAACCATCAGCACCATAAATTTCAAAACACTGTCATCATCCCCAAAAGAAATCCTCTACCTTTTAGCAATCACCCTCTCATTCCTCCCATCCATTCTCGCCATAAGCAACCACTAATCCCCTTTCTATCTCTACAGATTTGCTTATTCTGGACATTTCATATAGATGGGATCATACAATAATTGGTCTTTTGTGACTGTCTTCTTTCACTTAGCACAATGCTTTCAAAGTTCATCCATGTTACAGCATATACCAGTACTTCATTTCCTTTTATTGCCTAAAAATATTCCATTGGATAGTTATACATTTTACTTATCCATTTATCAGTTGATAGACATTTAGGATGTTTCTACATTTTGGCCATTACAAATAATTCTCTGAACATTTGTGTACAATTTTGTGTGTATAAATGTTTTCATTTCTCTTGGTATATGCCTAGGAGAGGAATTGCTGGGTCATATGATACCTCCATCTTTAACCTTTTGAGAAATTGCCAGATTGTTTTCCAAAATGGCTGCATCAGTTTACATTTCTACCAGCAGTGTATGAGGGTTCATCTTTTCATTTTATTCTGTCCCTTTCAGTTCAAACTGATAAAACCCTTTTAAAAACATTTTGGGTTTCTCTTGAAACAGTTTATAATTCACTCCAACAGACAAAAGCCACACCCAAAATCTCTTTGGAATAGCCCTTCTCTATTTTGGGTTCCCATGTGAAACTATGTGGGACAATAGCCTTAAGAATTTTAGAAGCTCTCTCATCTGTCAGTAAGAAAGCATTTTTAATCTTCCTGAGGTCTTAAAGGGTTTTACAGTCATGCCCTTGGCTTCATCTTTAGACTTCATTTTCCTGACAGTTCCCTGGATTTGCTCTGTCTGGAACACATTTCTTGATTTTAGCATTATTCACTGTCTGGAGAGGCTAGGAATGAAAGTTTTATTTTTCAAACCCCCAAATTTGTGGCTCATTTATATTTAACAATTCTTCCTCTTGTTTGCCTTTCTCCTCTGTCTCTTACTATAGGCAGCTAGAAGAATCCTGATAGCACCTTCAACACTCTGTTTAGAAATCTCTTTTGCTAGATGATCCATGAAGAGATCGTGTTATTCTTATTTTCCATATTAATGTTGTTGGCAGCATTACTAAACTTTCTGCTTCTATGTAACAGGAGTCATCTTTCTTCTAGTTTCCAATAACATTTTCCTCATAATCCTATAAACCCTCACCAACGGCCTCCTGGAGTTACATCAGTCTCCTGCTAACAGTCTTTTCATGGCCCTTCTAACTTATACCTGAGACCCAGTCCCTGAACCTGTTACATGGGTTAGGTATTTTGTGATAGCAGCCAACTCTTTACCAGGGTTCAATCAGAGAAGACCTACTAGGAATCAAATAGACTTTGACCTTAGGTAATTGTGGGAGCTGGTTAAGCCATCTAAGTAGGCCTGTTGCTTTTGTATCTGGTGTTGTACCTGCCTCAAATTCAGAGATGCTGAAGGAGAAGATCTGGCAGAAGTGGGAGAAGATGCAGGCTCAACTGTTAATTCAAGCCGTTGAAGTGAGCCAGCAGATCAGCAACAGTATGCATGATTATTAACAATTGATGCCTCCACACTGATTTTCCAAGCTGCCACTTCACACGTGCCTTCCAAATTTCACACGAAATGTTTTTTAAGGCCAGGACTAATCTGAAATTATGCAGGGAAGAGGAGTGAGATGTGGTCTGAGCTTAGCTAAATTGATTCAGTACAAATCTACCACACCACCACCCTTCACACCTGTCTGCTTCTTTCCACTGCTACTATCATAGTCCAAAGACTCATCATCTCCACCTGTAGTACTTGCCTCCTTCCATTATATACTGTGCCACTCTACTATTGTATTATCACTGTCATGAGTCATCTTCCTATAATAAATCTATAACTCTAAATAAAACGTTTTAATGGCCTCTCATTGAGTACAAGTTAAAATTTCCACTCTTTAAGTTTGGACTCAAAACTCATCAGTCTAGCCCCAGCTTCATCACTTGTCATTTCCTTTCACAAACCCTGTATTCTACCTTTGGGAAATCAGTTGCTAGTCCTCAGCAGCATCAAGTACATTTACTCCTTTGCTTATGCTGTTCATTTTGCCTATCTGCCTTTTCCACCTGTCTTTCTGCCTAATTCTGTTCCTAATCTTTTGAAGAACCTGCTCAAATATTTCCTCTATCATTTTCCTTGAACTGTGACCTTCCCTCTAAGCAGAATTAAGTGCTTCCATATCTATGTTTCAAGAGGACTATATACAAACTCTAGTTTAGCATTTGATACTTTGTATTTCTGTTCTCTTCATATTTCTCCCTTGCCGCACGTTTGAACTGTAATCTCTAATAGCATGCTTGGCATAAAGCAGACACTCAGTAAACGTTCATTAAACTAAATTGAAAACTTAAGCCTACATGTTGCCTGAAAGAGCATCTTATATAAAGTCCATCAGTAGCATAAATTGGTGTTCGTGCGAATATAGGAAAAAATAAATGCAAAGATCACAGAAGTTAAAAACATTGATTATTTGTCAGGCATTGTCCAAGATGCCCAACATACAAATATGAATAAGTCATAGTTATTGCCCTCAAGGAGCTCAGAGTCTACAGGGAAGTTAGAAATGTAAACAAGTCATTCATTCATCAAATATTTTTTCATTTTATTGAGATAGAACTGACATACAACACTGTATTAGTTTAAGATGTACAACATAATGGTTTGATATGTCTATATTTTGGATCACAAGGTAGAATTTATCAAACTCTAGCCTCGCTTGTTAGATTTTTTTTAACTATCTATAATGGTACTGACTTTGCTTGCTTTGAAATAGCTTTAATTTTTTTTTTTTGCAGTAACTGGTAGTTTTTTAACTCTAATATTATACAGTTATAGTGAATACTGCCATAGCAATTTTTAATTTTTAAGAATTGAATAATGGTGGAGAACTCTAATTCATAACCACTCTAATTTTAATCCAAATACAGTATAACATTGTGTAGCCTTTTTGTATAAAATAGGCAAACAGAAATGGTCCAATTAGTTTCTTTTTTAATATGCTTAAAATAAGCAGGTGGATCTATTTCATGTTTTTGATCAAAACTTTTATTTGGGATATGCATGGGTGGGGTAAATCAGTAAACAGTGTTATTTGGAATCTTGTTTTGGACAGTTTACCAGTTGCCTTTAATCCCAAAGTTGTTGTAAACTGCTGGGATGTGCTGCTACAAGAGAAAATGTGCTTATAAAAATGGTTCAGAATTAAACTTTTGATTCATTTGATCATGAAAAAAACCCTGACAATAATCATATATTTATTAAGTGCCCATTACATGCTGGGCACCATTATAGCATTGTGGCAGTGGGGACACAGTAATGTACAGCATAGATTAGGTCATTTCTCTTGGGAAGCCAACATTGCAATACATAAATGCTAAGTTAAATAAGCATACAAAGTGGCAAAGAACCTTATTTGATGGTTTAAGGAAGATTTCCTGCTGTTGACTGCTGAGTCCAGTCATAAAGAGTTAAAAAGAATTAAACAGTTGATGAAATAAATGTGAGGGGGGAAAGCATTTAAATAAAAGGATCGTGAAAAAAAGGTTCATAGGCATGAAATACATGGGGCCACAGGGAATATAAATAATTCTAGTGCATGAATATAAAGGAAGGAGTGATGGGAGTTGATGATAGAGAGATACATAGGACCAGTCATGAAGGACCTCCCTTAAAGGCCAGGATAAGGAGAGCGGACTTCATCCTATAGGAGTGGGAAATCAGTGGAAAGTTGAGGTCAGGAAGTCAGTAGTCAGATAGCCTTTCTGGCAGTTCACTTTAGCACCATGAAGGAAAGGAGAGTTTAAGGGAGTAAGACTGGAGGTAGGGACTGCATTGTGAAGCTTCTGTACTATTCTAGGTGAAAGTGAAAAAGAGATAGAGAGGAAATGATAGGGTATAATGTGGGTAAAATCGTAACTAGAACCTGATCTCATGGGCACATTAGATAGGGTGAACCACAATTTAGGATGTAAAGTGGGGAAATGAGATTTGGGTAGTATTTGGCAGGGTAAGGCTGTGGCACAGGACTAGGCTTATGAAGACATTAGAAACCTAGGAAAAGAAATGTATAAAAGGAGATGGGGTTTGCTACTTCAAATTTCTGAGTTTTGACCTGCATCTTAAACACACTTCCTATGGATGCCCAGCTGAAAGGGTTGCTGAACTCTCTGCTGTATGGGTTAGCCTCATGAAATGTCTGCATCCAGAGCTTTCCCAGCAACCAGAAATCAATCTGTCTGGCCGGAAGATTGAAAAATCATGAATTTTTTGAGACACGATCATCCTGTAAACTCAGCACAAGACTAAGAATCTTAAGTTGAATGCTAATCCAGATGGAACTATCGACTTATTATGTAAACTTAAGCAAGTCAGTCAAATGGCTATATCTCTGTTCTCATCAATAAAAAACCAAAAAAGAATACCAGTCTACTCCACTGAGATTGTGTGGGAAATATCTAACTAATGATTATAAATTACTTTGTATATAGTATAAAGTGCTGTAAGAATGCTAAAATATATAGCATCCTGGAATCTCAAGGACCTTCAAGTAAAAACTACAATTAATTTTATTAACACAGAGAGGGCTTATTCCATTTATTATCTCTATAATACAAAAGAACCTGGCTAATTCATACAAGGGCTCCTGTGACAAACTAAAGGATTTTGAAAGTTGCAAAAATGTATGAAAAACAGGAGTTCACAAATACAGATTATGGCAGAAACCAATTGTTTTGGCAAGCTTATTTTGTGATTAAAACATGATCTGAGACTTGGGGTAAACGTTATCAAACATGAGCAGATGCTTCATTGTCCCAAAAATCTATTGTAGAAATTCTCTCTCCTGTAATAAAGAAGGATATAGGGTTTCTCTTGGTTTGTTTTCTTTTTAAATACGGAAATGGAAAGTTTGCAGTTTTGGATTTTCAAAGGCCTACCTTCTAGGGTCAGCCTTCCCGCTTACTAGGTGTGTGGCTTAGCAAGTTATTCATTCTCAAACCTCATCAAATCTCGTTCCCATTATCTATAAAACACGGATCAAAATACAAAACTCTGCCTTCTGTGAGGACTAAATAAGCTCACTTATGTAAAGCAGGTAGCACACTGCCTGGTACACAGTAAATGCTCAGTAAAAGGTAGTTGCTCTCTTTTGTATAATCCCACAAGGCATATAAATCAAGCTCTCCACCTTTTGTTAACAAATCTCAAGTACGCAAGCACTACTCTTGGGCCTGACATAGATGCCAACATAGGCCTACTGTGCCAAGGACCTGTCTCCCTGTTACCACTTGCACTCCACTCCCTCTTCTTTATCCATGACTACTTCAACTTATTCCCTAGAGACCTGACTGAACCCTCATTAAAGGTGTGTATATGAGGGGCTAGGTCAGGATCTGTTGGAGATGTTTTACAAAGAATTCTTATGCCGGTTATGAGGTCAGAAAGATGCTAGTGATTCAGACTTTAAAACATGAAGCAATTTGTGAGAAATACAGAGTTAGCAACTCTTAATTTTGCCAAGTCAAGTCACTTAAAAAAATTTACTATTATCTATTACCACCATAATTTTATAAAAGAAAGCACATTTTAAACCCCTCTGCTAACATAATGCAAGCCATAAAAAAAAAAATTCCTTAAATTGAATAAATTTGCTTTATGAAAAACTCACTATCTTATACTAAATTTTATTGTTTTGCCAATGGTATGTTTACAGACCAGCATTTGATTATCAGTAGGTTGGACGAACCTCTCAGATTCTACTTAAAAACACACACAAATACATATACATATTTTTGGGAAGCTTCTACCAAAAATTAAACACATAGAAAATAGAAGGAAATAACCAATTAAAATAAAAAGTAGAAATGAATAGATTAGAAAATAAAACAGTGGGATAAACCAAGCCCAATAAGATACCCAAACAACTATCACATCTAATTAAGGATGGAATAAAAGAAGCAAAAAGGACAACAAAAAGGAGAATGGTATAAGATAAATGCCAAGCAAGATTCTGGCTTGAGAACTGGGCATTCTTGACTGAGACATGAAATAGAAGTTAGCTGACCAGGTAGAGATGGTGGTTGGCAAACAGAAAGAGTACATGCCCAGGCTAAAGGCTCCAGCTGAGTGTTGCCATGAGGAAATCCGAGCCCAGTGTTGACAGTTCTTCCAATTTTTTTCAGAAGCTGGAAATATGAATTTTAAGTGAAATCTCCCAGTTCTTAAATGATACCAACTAATTTACTTATTTTTTTTCTTTAAATCACTACACAGGCCAAACAAAATACATCTCTGGGCCACTTTCAGCCCACCAGTTTGGAAGCTCTGGTGTAGTGTGAGAAAAGGAGGGTCAAGGATGACATTGTGGAAGACAGTCTGAGGAAGCGGCACAGCCCAGAACAAAGCTTAGGGAGGAGGAACCAGCAAACAGCAGTGTTGTGAAAAGCAAGAAAGAATTTCAAGGAGCGAGTGATCTACAACATAAAACGCAACAGAGATGTCCTATGAGATAAAGAAAGGTAAGTGGTTACTGGTACTGCTTTTAGAAGCAGCTTCAGTGAAGCGGTGAAGGCTGAACCCAGACTGTTGTGGGTTCAAGATATAGATTTTTATATATCTCAAAAACACAACGCTAAATAAATAGGTCCATGTGCAAATGGTGTCATTCTTCAGCAATAATTTTAAAAGCTTTGTAAATATATTACAACATACACAAAATTCAGTCAAATGCTGCAAAATGACATTTCCATCAACAGTGGACTGCATATACTATGGTTTTCACATAAGATAGCACCCTAATAGCCTAGGCGTGTAGTAGACTACATCATCTAGGCTTGTGTAAGTCCTGTAGTGGAGGAAGAAATTTTCCTCTACCTTTCTAGAGTCTTCTGACTGGTCTAATAGTTAAAGACATGAGAAAGATTAACAGGAAAAAAACAAACAAAAGTTTAATAACACATATACATGGTTCCAGGAAAACTGAGTAACTCATTAAAATGGCCAAAGCCCTCACCTTAAATACCATCCTCAGCTAAAGACAAAAGATTTTGGGGGTAGGAGAGTCAGGGACTTCAAGGGGAAGTAAGGCAATTCACAAGTAGGTGAAAAGGAGAAAACATCTGGAAAACAAGTGTTTGTCTGGCCACACAGAGACAGAAGAACACAGAGGGGAGCCCAACAAACAGGCTTTTGTAGGTTCCTCCCTGTCTACCACCTAGTTCGTGTTATGCTAAGGTGATAGCTAACTTCCTGAGACAGGTTTATTTTTATCTGAATTCTTTTAGGCAGTTAAGGGGGAGGTAACAAGAAAAACTTGCTGAGATTTTTTGTTTTCTGGGTTTTTTTTTCATTTTAATTATTTTATTGAGATATTTGGCTTACAACATTATGTAAACTTTCTGAGTTTTTATTTCTTAAAAACAATTCGGCTAAAATAATTTTCATGTTAAAGAGACACATTTTGGGATGGCAAATTTTGTTCCCCTTCAGTACACTCTGTGATGTTGTCCAATGACAAAACTGCCTAACAATGCATTTCTCAGAATGTAGCCTCATCATTAAGCGACACATGACCATGAATGTTCTTTGTGGAACTTAGTAAAGATGTTAATTCATGTTAATTCACCCATAATATCAAAAAAGTTTAACAATTCATTTAAGAATATCGTAACTAAATCTGACAAATTCTATGTTGATCAAGAATCTTAACAGTTCAATTCCAAATAGAATGTAAATGTCAAACTTTGAGATAACAGATAGGAAGTAAAACAGAAATACTATTAGAATTTTTACCTTATTATCTCAGAAAATTCCTTGGTCTCATAATGGCGTAAAAGCTACGAAAAATTCCTCCACGCTGAATACCAAGGGCAACAGTGAAATTTCCCATCATTTTAGCATCTGAAGGCTCTGCTTTGTGAACCACATAGACAATCCTACTTTTCCAAAAGAAATCAATACCCTTTCCATCATGGGTCTGTCTCTCTTCCAGGTGACATATAGGCCCCAAACCCAGCAAAATAATAATTATTTTCATATTTACCATAAATTATATAGCAAATGTTAAAATGCTAGATGCATTATCTAAACTTTCCTATTTATTTTTATCGTTCTCCTACTATGTAAACATTATTTCTATTTTATAACAGGCAAATTGGATCTTTGAAAGGTTAAATATATTGCACAAGCTTAAATAGTTAATGAGTGCTAAGGTCAAGAGCTGAATCTAGGTCTGATCCCAAATGCCTATATTTCCAGTACATGTAAAAATCTTGAATGATGTTCACCAAATATTAGAGCTCCCTGCCTTCAGGACTCATGGTAGGGCTGCAGCTCTGGGCACTTTCCTGTTTGGGTGAAGCCATAAGACTATTTACAGCCAGTGAATGGAAATGAGACGTGTTTCTTCTGAACCACAGAATTTATTTGCTGGAGTGAGACTTTCCAGAATACTCTCTCCTAGAAAAGTTTAAGATGGTGACAACTCCAATAGCTTGTGTCCCAGAGTGTACAGACATGGGGCAGAGCTCCCAGCCAACTTGCAAAATGTAGGACATACAAGAAATGTTCCTCTGTTGGTAAAGCCACCAAGATTTTTGAGTCATTACCACAGCACAACATAGTCTATCCTGAGTGCTACCACCAGTGGTCTAAAAGTCAAATTAACACATCTTAGTAGGTCAGGATACAATATGAAGAGAGAAGGAAAAAAGGAAGTTAAGATTAACCGAGTTTTTCAAAGGAGGTTAATGTATAGTCTGGCATTAGGCAGTTGCCAAAGTTATGAAAAACAGATGAATAACTCTTGCCTAATGTGCCCAATTTTTATTCCAAATGGTTTTCCTTAGAACTTTCCAACCTCATTAGCAACTTATGAAACTTATGATTTAGTAAGTGATTCTCAACTAGGGGGAGACATCTAGCAATGTTTGGAGACATTTTTCCCTCCCATCTCTAGAGGGGCACTTAGTTGGTAGAGGCCAGGAATGCTGCTAAACATCTTATAATGCAAAGGACAGCACAAAAAAGAATTATCCAGCTCAAAATTTCAAAAGTGTCATTGTTAAGAAACTCTGATATAGGTGTATAAAGCCTTTCTGATTTCAAGGGGAGAAAAATTCTTGATTCAACAACAGCCATTTATTGGAATCAGGAAGATGGCAGCATAGGATTCTGAACTTACCTCCTCCCATGGACACAACAAATTTACAACTATCCTTGGAACAATTACCCCTGAGAGAGAACTCAAAACTGAGTAAAAAGAATCCCCACAACAAATGACAGTGCTGACTGAGGTGGAAGAGACCGAAATTCCTTTCTGGAGAGGAAAAAGCCACATTCTAGGCATTGTGCTTCATGGCTGGGAGCAATCTTAAGGTAAGAAGCATTTCCTGGAGGAGTGAGGAACCTGAGCAGCAGAACTTTGACACAATAAGCTGATTTGGACTCAGTACAACCAAGACAAGTGTCATAATATCTGGCTTTGCTGGCTATTAACAACAGGGAATACCCCCAGAAAAGAAATTGGACATAAGGGAGAGAAAAGCCTGCTCTTAAAGGGCCCATGCAAAAATTCATCTGTTTTGCAAAGCAACCTAAAATCACCAGAAAGAAAGATACACAGTCCTTTAGTGAAAAGAGACTCACTTGATAGGCTCTGGGCCCATCTTGATGAGAGGTGAGACCTCTCCAGACTGGGACAACATCCCCAGGGACTGAGACATTGGAGGTAGCCACTATTGTGACCTGGGACAGGCATGATGACACAAACCCTAGCAGACGTCATTGGGGAGTTCTTCCCCTGGCCTGTTACTACAGGGGTCTGCCACACTCACTAGAGCATCAATTTAATCCAGTTCAGGCAGGGCACGCAGCCCATGCTAGGGACTGGCACCACCCAACAGCAAGCCCTTGGGCAACTCTTGGCTTGCATAGGTACATAGACAGGGTGTGTGGGACCTCTGCTGCAGGGCAAGTGGGTCAGCCACTGTGGGGCAGGGCATTCAAGAGGGGCAGGCCTGCACCGGCAAAGTGTGTGAGGTCTCTGTAGCAGGGTGAGTGGGTCTGCTTCAGTGGGTCGGGGCATGTGCATGGGGAAAAACTGTGTTGATGGGGTATGTGGGCCTGCAGGTGGTGGGGCTTATCAGCCGCAGCAGACTTGTGCTTCTCAAACAGCCACATAGGGGACTGGCCCCACATTGCAACACCTGAAACAACTGTGTGTGGCCATGCCTGGGGCCAGCCCCACCCAGCTGCACTACAGAGAAAGCTGCCATGAGCCTCACACACTGGAGGCCTACAGCAATTGTAAGTCCCTGAGTCTAGCAACCAACCATGCTGGGAATCTACTCACTTAACAGAAAAACTGCAGCAGGAATGCACTATTAGACCTTGCAGCCAACTGTGCTGGGGCTCCCATGCCCAATAAAGTAGCTGAAGGGATCACAGCAACTGCACACAGCTGAGCATTACAACCAGCTGGCCAGGGGGGCAGCCTAGCCTCCCCATGCATCTGCACAAGAGCAACCCTGCTACAATAGGAGGAGTCATGTAGACCACACAGGAGACACTCCTGGAACATTTGGAACTGGTGACAAGAGGGAAGCACACTGCTGGGCCTCATAAGGCATCTCTTACATAATGCCACATCTCCAAGGTTGGGAGATATAGCTGATCTACCTAATACATAGATATAAGCACAGAAAAAGAGGCAAAATGAGGGAACAAAGGAATATGTTCCAAATAAGGGAACAGGACAAATCCTCAAAAAAGAACTAAATAAAACAGAGATAAACAATTGACCCAATAAAGAGTACAAACTAATAGTCATAAGGATGATCACTGATCTTGGCAGAAGAATGGCTAAAAAATTCTTACAAAAGAATTGAAAACATAAAAAAGAACCCATCAGAAATGGAGAACACAGTACCAGAAATGAAAAACTCACTAGGGGGAATCAATAGCAGAGTAGATGATACAGAAGAGATCAACAAATTGGATGAAAGACTAGCAAAAATCACCCAAGCTGAACAGATAAAGGAAAAAAGAATTAGACAGAATGAGAACAGTCTCAGGGAACTCTGGGACAATATCAAGAACACTAACATTCGTATTATAGGTGTCTCAGAAGGAGAAGAGAGAGAGAAAGGGGCAGAGAATCTATCTGAAAAAATAATACCTGAAGACTTTCCTAACCTAAGGAAGGAAACAGACGTCCAAGTACAGGAAGCACAGAGAGCTCCAAACAAGATGAAGACTAAGAGGCCCACACCAAGACACATTATAATTACAATGTCCAAAATTAAAGAGAGAATACTAAAAGTGGCAAGAGAAAGGCAACAAGTGCAAACAAAGGAAATCCCATAGGACTATCAGCTGACATCTTAACTGAAACCTTACAGGCTATAAGGAAGTGTCATGATATACTTAAAGTGCTGAAAGGAAAAAGCTTACAGCCAAGAATACCCTACCCAGCAAGGTTGTCATTCAGAATGGAAGGAGAGATAGAGTTTCCAGACAAACAAAAATTAAAGGAGGTTATCATCAATAAATCAGCCTTACAAAAAATGTTAAAGGGACTTAAGTGGAAAAGAAAAGACTACAAATAGGAATAAGAAAATTATCAAAACAATAAATAAATAAAAATAAAATCACTGGTATAGGCAAATATAAAGTAAAAGTAGCAGATCAACCACCTATGAAGATAATATGAAGGTCAAAAGTACTAAAATTATCTATTTCCATGATAAGAGGGTAACAGTTACACATGCACAAAAAAGAGGTTATATATGATACCAAACCATAAAATGTCGTAGGAGGGGAATAAAAGAGTAGAGCTATTAGTAAGAGGTTAAACTGAAGAGACCATCAACTTAATATACATTGCTGTATATGTAGATTATTATATATGAACCTCATGGTAATCACAAACCAGACACTTATAATACACAAAAAATTAAGAGAGAGGAACCCAAACATAATACTAAAGCAATCCATCAAAACACAAGGGAAGAGAGCAAGAGAAGAAGAAAGGAACAGAGAAGAACCAGTAAAACATCCAGAAAAAAGTAACAACATGACAGGAAGTACATACTTATCAACAGCTGCTTTAAATGTCAATGGACTAAAGGCTCCAATCAAAAGGCAAAGGGTGGCTGATTGGATAAAAAAATGAGACCCACACATATGCTGCATACAAGAGACACACTTCAGACCTAAAGACACTCACAAATTGAAAGTGAAAGGATGGAAAAAGATACTCCATGCAAACAGCAATGAAAAGAAGGCTGGGGTAGCAGTACTTACATCAGACAAAATAGACTTTAAAACAAAAACCGTAACAAGAGACAAAGAAGGGTACTATAAAATGATAAAGAGAACAATCCAAGAAGAGGATATAACACTTGTAAATATCTATGCATCCAACATAGGAGCACCTAAATATGTAAAGCAATTATTAACAGATATAAAAGGAGAAATAGCAACACAATAATAGTAGGTGACTTTAACACTCCACCTACATCAATGGATAGACCATCGAAACAGAAGATCAATAAAGAAACATTGGCCTTAAGCAACCCATTAGACCAGATGAACTTAGTAGCTATATACAGAACATTCGATCCAAAAACCACAGAATATAAATTCTTTTCAAATGCACGTGGAACACTCTCCAGGAGTGATCACATATTAGGCCACAAAACAAGTCTCAAAAAATTTAAGAAGACTGAAATAATACCAAGCATCTTTTCTGACCAGAAAGGTATGAAACAAGAAATCAACTATAAGAAGAAAAACAGAAAAGCCACAAATATATGGAGATTAAACAAAATGCTACTGAACAACGATTAGGTTAATGAAGAAATCAAAGGAGAAATCAAAAAATACCTGGAGACAAATGAAAATGAAAATACGACATGCCAAAATCTATGGGATACAGAATAAGTGGTTCTAAGAGGGAAGTTTATAGCAATATAGGCCTACCTCAACAAACGAGAAAAATCCCAAATAAACAATCTAACAGTGTACCTAAAGGAACTGGAAAAAGAACAACAAACAAAGCCCCAAATCAGCAGAAGGGAGGAAATAATAAAAATCAGAGCAGAAACAAATGAAATAGAGATGAAAAAAATCAATGAAACCAAGAGCTGGTTATTTGAAAAGATAAACAAAACTGACAAGCCTTTAGCTAGACTCACCAAGAAAAAGAGAAGGCTCAAATAAATAAGATCAGAAATGAAAGACAAGAAATTACAATGGACACCTCAGAAACACAAAAAATTACAAGAGAATACTATGAAAAGCTATACACCAAAAAATTGGATAATCTAGAAGAAATGGATATATTCTTAGAATCATACAACCTTCCAAAATTGAATCAAGAAGAAACAGAATTTGAATAGACCCATCTCCAATAAGGAGATTGAAACAGTAAGAAAAATCTCCCAAAAAATAAAAGTCCAGGCTCAGACGGTTTTCTAGGTGAACTCTACCAAACATTCAAAGAAGACTTAATACTTATCCTTCTCATGCTCTTCCAAAAGACTGAAGAAGAGGGAAGTTTCCTAACTCATTCTGTGAAGCAAACATCACCTTGATACCAAAAAGAGACGACGACAACACAAATAAAGAAAATTACAAGTCAATATCACTGATGAACATTGAAGCAAAAATCCTCAACAAAATGCTAGTAAATCAAATACAACAATACATTAATATGTTTATACACCATGATCAAGAGGTATTTACTCCAGGGATGCAGGAATGGTTCAACATCCAAAAACCAGTCAACATGATATACCACATTAACAAAATGAAGAATAAAAATCACATGACGGCAGGGATGGCCCCATGGTCTAGTGGTTAAGTTCAGCACACTCCCTTTCAGTGGGCCGGGTTCAGTTCCTGGGCACCACTTGTTGGCAGCCATGCTGTGGCAGCGACCCATATACAAAATAGAGGAAGACTGGCACAGATGTTAGCTCAGGGCAAATCTTCTTCAGAAAAAGAAAAAAATCACATGATCATCTCAATAGATACAGAGAAAGCATTTGACAAGATACTGCATCTATTCATGATAAAAACTCCAAATAAAATGGGTATACAAGGAAAGTACCTCAACATAATAAAGGCCACATATGACAAGCCCATCGCTAATATCATAGTCAATGGAGAAAACCTGAAAGCTATCCCTCTTAAGAACAAGAACCAGACAAGGATGCCCACTTTTGCCACTCTTATTTAACATAGTATTGGATGTCCTAGTCAGACCAATCAGGCAAGAAAGAGAAATAAAAGGGATCCAAACTGGAAAGGAAGAAGTAAAACTCAGTATTTGCAGATAACATGATTTTATATATAGAAAACCCTAAAGAATCCACTAAAAAACTTTTAGAAATAAGAAATGGATACAGTCAAGTTACAGGATACAAAATCAACATACAAAAATCAGTTGCATTTCTACACACTAAACAAAGTAGCAGAAAGAGAAATTACGAATACAATCCTATTAACAATTGCAACAAAAAGAATAAAATACCTAGGAATAAATTTTACCAAAAAGATGAAAGAACAGTACACTCAAAACTATAAAACATTGTGGAAAGTGAAGAAAACACCAAGAAATGGAAAAAGATTCTGTGCTCTTATATTGGAAGAATTGACAGTTAAAATGTCCATACTTCCTAACGCAATCTACAGATTCAATACAATCCCTGTCACAGTTCCAACAACATTTTGCATAGAAATAGAACAAAGAATCCTAAATTTTATATGTAGCAACAAAAGACCCTGAACAGCCAAAGAAATATTGAGAAAAAAGAACAAAGCTGGAGGTATCACACTCCCAGATTTCAGAATATACTACAAAGCTATAATAACCAAAATAGCATGGTACTGGCACAAAAACAGACACACAGATCAATGGAACAGAATCGAGACCAGAAATAAACCCATACATCTATGGACGGCTAATTTTTGACAAAGGAGCCAAGAACATACAATGGAGAAAGGAAAGTGTCTTCAATAAATGGTGTTGGAAAAACTGAACAGCCACATGCAAAAGAATGAAAGTAGACCATTATCTTACACCATACACAAAAATTAACTCAAAATGGATTAAAGACTTGAATATAAGACATGAAACCATGAAACTTCTAGAAGAAAACATAGGCAGTATGCTCTTCAATATTGGTCTTAGCAGCGTTATTTTCAAATACCATGTCTGACCAGGCAAGATAAACAATAGAAAAAAATAAACAAATAGGGACTACATCAAACTAAAAACCTTCTGCACAGCAAAGGAAATCATCAACAAAATGAAAAGACCACCTAACAATGGGGAGAAAATATTTGCAAGTCATATATCCAAGAAAGGGTTATCTCCAAAATATATAAAGAACTCATACAACAACAAAAAACCAAACAACTCAATTAAAAAATGGGAAAAGATCTGAACAGACATTTCTTCAAAGAAGATATACAGATGGCAAATAGGCCCTTGAAATGATGTTCAACATCATTAACCATCAGAGAAATGCAAATCAAAAGAACAATGAGATAACACCTCACTCCCATCAGAACGGCTATAATTAACAAGACAGGAAACAACAAAGTGTTGGAGAGGATGTGGAGAGAAGGGAACCCTCGTACACTGCTGGTGGGAGTGCAAACTGGTGCAGCCACTATGGCAAACAGTATGGAGTTTCCTCAAAAAATTAAGAATAGATCTACCATATGATCCAGCTATTCCACTGCTGGATATTCATCCAAAGAACATGAAAACACGAATGCATAAAGATACACACACCCCTATGTTCATTGCCACATTATTCACAATAGCCAAGACTTGGAAGCAACCTAGGTGCCCATCAAGGGACGAACGGATAAAGAAGATGTGGCATATAACACAACGGAATACTACACAGCCATAAAAAATGATGAAATCTTGCCACTTGGAACAACCTTGAGGGTATTATGCTAAGCGAAATAAGTCAGAGGGAGCAAGTCAAATATCATACGATCTCACTCATAAGTAGGAGATAAAAACAATGACAAACACATACCTAGATATTGGATTGCTGGTTATTAAAGGGGAAGGGGCAGGGAAAGGGTAAAAGGGGTGATTAGGCACATGCGCATGATGATGGATCGTAATTAGTCTTTGGGTGGTGAACATGATGTAATCTACACAGAAATCAAAATATAGTGATGTACACTTGAAATCTATACAGTGTTATGTTACCTCAATAAAACAAAAAACCCAGGACAGCAATTTACTTTTTAAAATAAGGTCATTACTTTCACTCATCAAACTCATATATTGTGGTTCTTATTAATGCCCATGTTGATATTGTATTGGTTAAGATTATATACAATAAATAGAACTTTCCATTTATCAAGACAACGGTAACATAGATAAGAAAAATCAGGAGAAAGATTGTAAGCCATCCCTGTTCAGAGAACTGATAAATTCAGTAGCCTTGTAGAAAGGCAGTAATTTGCATCAGTAAGGCATACTAGTCATCCTGATTATATCAAAATAAGACAAAGTTGTTCTTTGTCACTATATTAACAAAGTTTTTAATTTTTTTTTGGTCTGTACACTTATTTTAGAGGACCCTGACATTTTGCAGATTCATTAAAATCAGATTGTCCCAATTGACAGTGAAGATAAATTAACTATAATACACTATCAGAAGAAAATAGGAAGTTCTCTTGGGTTCCATCCTTGCCTTCAATCGACCAAAAGTTAAGAATTCATTCAAAGGGGCTGGCCCTGTGGCTGAGTGGTTAAGTTTGCAAGCTCCACTTCGGCAGCCCAGGGTTCGCTGGTTTGGATCCTGGGCACAGACCTAGCACCGCTCATCAAGTCATGCTGAAGTGGCATCGCACATAGCTCAACTAGAAGAACGTCCAACTAGAATATACAACTATGTACTGGGGCCCTTTGGGGAGAAGGAAAAAAAAAGAGGAAGACTGGCAACAGATGTTAGCTCAGGGCCAATCTTTAAAAACAAAAAAAAGAATTCATTCAAGGGCAAGGTATATTAGCAACCTTTTTGTGAGCAAACACAATTCTAAGTCAAGATCTCTCTTCAATCCTAATGGTCCATTAGCCTAAGGACAACTCCTCAGTCATGTTCTATCCTCTCAATTTGAGATCTTAACACTGTCAACAAACATTTATTAAGCATTTAATATACAGGCCAGGCAATATGCTAGATATTATAATAATTGTCAACAAATTTTTGTTTCTTCCAAGTTTTGTTTCAACAAGTTTTTTGTTTCTTCCAAGCACTTAGACTTGGGAAAAATAATAACAACAATGACAAACAACTAAATACAAATAACTGCTTACAAGTGTGTAGTTACTAGAAAGAAACATGCATCAACTATGGTGTCTAACCCAGCCCAAGTGGGAGGAATCTGGGAAGCTTGCCTAGGTCAGTGCTATTTAGTCTAAGGCCAGCATATAGTAACCAAGGTGAAGCAGGCTGGGTGAGGCATTCAACTCGGAATGACGCTTCAAAAGCCTTCAGAGGAAACAATGGTGGGGTAAAGAACCAGAACTGAAGCTTCCTAAAACTTACTTTAAAAAAAGAAGAGACCCCATGAGTTCTGTTTTTTCTCCACAAGATAGAGATTATTTTAATACCTTTTTTTTTTTGGTGACACAGTTGCCTTATATTTATATGCCACAGGTCCCTAATTAGCACAGACAGTTGAAAATATGTGCCTTTTTTGTTTTTGGTGAGGATTGGCCCTGAGCTAACATCGCTTGCCAATCTTCCTCTTTTTGCTTGAGGAAGATTGTCACTGAGCTAACATCTGTGCCAACCTTCCTCTATTTTGTATGTGGGATGCCACCACAGCCCAGCTTGATGAGTGGTGTGTAGGTCTGTGTCCAGGATCCAAATCCACAAACCTTGGGCTACCAAAGCGGAGTGTGTGAACTTAACCAGCGCACCACCAGGCTGGCCCCAAAAGATTATTTTAAACAAGACTTAAGGAATCAATGTATGTGAAAACATGCGGGACAGGGAGAAAAATAAAACCACTCTCATTTCTTCAGTAAAAGTAAAAACAGTATGAAATTACCAATTACATTCTCAGAAAAACTAAGAACTTCAGCTAGTTCGTGACAATCTGTACCAAGAAGACAATATATTAACATGCGTGTGCCAGGATTCAATTTACACAAATTTCCTTCTTACTTCTTCCCATACTTGCACACAAATGCTTATTCATTTTTCATTTCTTCTTTAACACCCACAAGTGTTAGAACATTTCTCTAATTCATTTGCCCCAAATAAACCTTCATTATTCTAAAAGGTTCTAAGCTTCAACTTGTTTTCTAAGAGCCATCGCTTAAAGAGCTATTACGTTATTGTCTGCCTCTATTCTGTTTGGGGCGTTACGCTATGCTCATGTATTTATTCCACATCTCCCAAATGCAAGAATCTGTGATTGTATTATTCTCAATTGTATGTGAGGAAAAAATAATGGCTAGATAAAATTCTAAACAAAATGAGTTTTCTCTATGCCTATATTCTAAAATTGTTAGAGAATAACAATTTGAACAAACAAATGTTGATTTAATTCATTCGTCTTTTATTCATTTTGGAAAATAACATATAATAGGAGCAAAATTACATTGCTCACTATAATTACACACTGTTTTTTCACTTTACACAAATTGTAAACATACTTAAGTGGATAAAATTCTTGGCTAAAGACATATTCCAGAACTCTGGCATATTCTTTTCTGAGTTAGGACAAAAGAAAGCTTTTGAAACTTCCATTAGACTATCATCATACAGCAAACTAAATTAGCATATGCTGATTTTAAATTAACATCTGCCTTTTTTTAAAGACTTCAATATTAGGTTACAGTTAAAATTATTTTAATCTCAAGTTTTATGAAAGAACAGAAATTGACCATACAAATTTTACTCATAACCATATTGGCCATTTAAAAATAAAAAATAAAACTATAATCAAGAAAATTCCACTCGTCTGGTAGAATAAAATACCAATAAGTTATTTTAGAATATTTTAAATATGGATTGAATTTATAATAACTAGTTTTCATGATACTGTTTTATTACTTCTAAATGCTTATCCTTTAATTTTAAAGTAATATTACTTCAAAATAAAGCCAAGCTGTTTAGTATTTTATAACTTCATTCTTTTATAAATTTCAGACCCTGAAAATATTCAGATCAAGGATTACAAAACAGGGAACCTTCAGAATATATTTTGTTTGGCAGGCAGAATGGTTTTCAATCTTCTGAACTGGAATACCTTCATGCAGTACTTACTTGCTCTAGTTGACTACAGTCCCTACCACTTTCCCACACTGTCACTTGCTGGGCATGTAAAACTGACACTCCATTTTTAATATTATAAACCCAACATTTACTTACAAAATTTAGCTGCATTCATGGAGCAAAAACTAAAATATTATAAATTTGATGCTAAATCTTACTAGTTATTTCTAATTTGGGAACGGATCAAACCAAAAAGGTCTCATTTTCATAATACTTCCTTACAGAACAAATTATCAGACACATTTGTATACATGGATACTATCTTCTTAGAATACTGTTACTCCTAATTGTCATTCCTAGAATATTGTTAGGAGTAACCTAAAATTTGAGCTAGATAAATCATTCACACCAAAAGTATTCTGTACTGATTTTACTATACAGTCTTGGCTCCCAAACAGTGGTTTTCAACTTTATCAATACATGCAACATTAAAATTCCCAAATATCTGAGTTAAAGGAAACGTGACATTAATAAGGCTGAGAAAATAACAAGTAACAAAGGCTTTCTCCTAACCCTAGAGAATGAAGCAAAAAGAAAGATCTTGTAAGACAAATTGGAAAAGAGGAAGAAATGGAAGTAAATTTGGCCTTGGGCCCTTTTACATCACTACACCTTCAATTTGTACAAGTTAAAGAATAAGAGACGCCACAAACTGTTTCTTAGTGGAAAAGGCTGCAAGGAAAGCAAAGCAGCTGAGGGGTGATAGAGAAAACACAACAAAGAACAGAAAAACTTGTAGTTATGAAGATAACCCAGAAATGATGGTCTTAATTCCACTGTGAATTTTAAGAAACAGCAAGAAATAACAAACGAATTAGAAAGACAGTAATGTTGGGTCGTTTTAAGTTATACACAACTAAAAGGTTAATCTTTAATTCTTTAGAGGTTTAAATCTGACAGGGAACACCAATTTACCTTTGAATTTGTCTCATTTCTTAAAACTTAGCAACAGATTCCCATCTGAATAAGTATTTAAAAATTCTTAATTATTAAAGCAAGCTTCTCAGCTGTACTTTGATAGGGTTATATAATAAGCTTCATGGGATTAATCCCATCAATACCAAGGTTACTGTAATCAAGTTCATTTATAAGCATTAATTAAATCTGCTATCACCATCACCACATTACTGTAATGACAAAGAGACTGAGTCATTTCATTTCTTCAAGAAAAAGTACACTGAAATGGTTACTGAAAGCTTTTAGTAATGGGAGGAAAAAACCATTTAAAACTTACTTCAATGGAAAACAGAATGTACAGGATCCTATACTAATAAGAATATCAGCAAACAGGGTACCACCTTGTTCTATAAACGATGTTGTTCGACACAATGGGCTTACGAGTTTTTAAACTACTACTAAGGGGACGCTGGTTAAAGTTTCTCTCTGACACATTTTTCAAAAACCTGTAAGTAGCTTTGCCATAACACTAATTTAAGGTAGTTGTGTTTTTCAGTAATGTTTAAAACAATTCAGCACTTGGTATGAATACTCAGATCAGCACACTGCACTAAAACATAATTGTGCAACATTTTGTAAACTAGCTGCAATTTTCAGTAGCTGTGTTCACCAACTGTGTAACAGAATTGTAGTGTTCTCCTAAGCCATATGCATGTCTCATATATCTGGAATGAAAAAAGGAGAAATGAGTAGTTTAGATGAAAGTAATTCACTGTATATAAATGTTTATTATGTATATAAAACCATGCACTCTGAATGAATCACTCCACAGGGATATCACTCACTAGACTTTACTGGCATATTACTTAAAAGTTCAACACCATTTGAAAAGCATCAGCAGTCAGTAAGATCTGGTTCAATAACTCTGCTGAGTTTAGGTCAGGTAAAACACAACCATTGGAGGGAAAAAGGAAAGACTGAGATGCTAGGTGCTTGATAAGCTTAAATTTTTACCTAAATCCAAGCCATTAATGACCACTTTAGTAGGTTTAGTTAAACACTAAAGCCAATAACAAACTGCCCATGCTGTGTTTCAGAGGAACATTCTCTATCATGTAAAATACTTTCACAATATGAAGAGAAAATCTCTAAGGAATAAACAATCAGGCAACATGAATATATTTTAGCTTTTATACTTGTTGACACTTTTAGTATTATTAAGGTCAAACCAGGACAATATGAAAACTAATCTTAAAACTTTGTAACTCTTAGAAATGACTTTTTTCTTAATTCATACACAAGAATAAATCCCTAGAGATTTAAACAATTATCTAAATCACATATTTTGACAATGCTTTCCAATTCTATAATTGTCTTTAACATAAAATAAGCATAATTAATGCAGCTGAAGATAGATTTTTTATCAACATACACAACCTAAAATCTTTTAATAATCCTTTTTGTCTTAATTATGAAAAATATAACAGTAGAAATTCCAGGTACTTACACAAGTATTAATGGGTTTTTTGGGTATTCTTCGCCAACTACAATAGGAGGTGAATCTGCCTGAATTATCTCTATTGGTGTTTGCAAAATGTGAGACAGCGCTCTCAGCTATAGGAAAGAAAATGCATTAGAAAAGAAAATAAAAAGGTAAATCTTAGTCAAATCAAACTACTGAGGTATGCATAAATAGGGCAACCAGTCAGAGCAGGGATCTATTCTGTTCCTCACGGTACACCAAGAGCCTGGCACATAGTGGGCACTTAATACATATTTGTTGTAAAAACAAATATATATAATATTTATTAAACGAATGCAGAAGTTTTAATGCCACAGTTAATGAAGCGAGGGGATTGGTAGATTGGGTTCATTACACTAGTCTCTCTACTTTTGAATAAGCTTGAAAATTTCCATAACAAAGACCTTTGAAAAATACCACTGCTCAGGCATCAGACCAAACCAATTACAACTTGGGAGGGGCAGGGGAAGGAGAGAGGGAGCAAGGAAGAATAGGTTTACTTTTTTTAAAGTGTTTCAGATGATTCTAATGTACTAGTGTTGAGAACCACTGCTCTATAATTTTCAAGGCATGAGTAGAATGAGTTAGGTACTATTCTTTCACGGAATTTCCATCTGATTAATACACAAGCTTAATTTCATACCATGTGATATAAAATTAGAACTTAAAGTAGGATGGATAAGAGTTAATGAATATTGAGAGTAACATTTTTTAGACTTACTGTGACCAAGCACTGTAAGCACTTTACGTGTATTAATTCAATCTTCACAACAACCTATGGGATAGGTACTACTGTTACACAGTTTAAAGTCCTAGAATCTGAGGCAGAAAAGGGTTAAGAAGGCTGCCCAAAGTCAAGCATAAGGAAATGAAATGACCTGCAATTGAACTGAGGAAGTCTGACTCTAGAGCCCAAGTTCATAAACAAATTAATCATTTAACAGTGTTCAATCATAGTGCCCTGATCTCCTGATCTACGTATTTGGCCTATTATAAAAACATTCTGTCTAAAAGATAGTCCTTTTAGGAAGTTTTAAATGAAGGTAAGAAATTACTTCAGGAATATGGAAAAGGTTCTATGCTGTACAGTGGTAAATTTAATCCCATACTTTCACCTTGTAAAATGTTCTTCTGAGGCACTTTTTCTTATACAAAAAATAATATATTTTAAAACCTAGCTCAGAATGGAGGGTGTGAAGCAAGCTCTGGAAATCTTAACATCCCTTCTAAGTCTTCAGAAATCATATAAAGAATTTCTCTTTAGCAATTTAAATTTACTCCATTGTGAAAACAGCAACTCATTTCAAATGAACTCACAGATGAACAATTTATAAGTAAATGTCCTTCTAAGGATGTTTTAAAAGGTTTTTCTCAATTTAAAAACAGTTGCTTAGGTCTGGTGCTCATATTAATTTGTGATCCTTATAAGAAAGTTCAAGCATCTTTAATTAGTCTCAATGTAGTCACAAAGATACCATGAAAACTTTCTGAGTTTCAGAGACCCAGGAGAGGCATACAAAACGAATGGACACAGTTCCCTCTGGTGGCTCAGAAGAGGTACATACAAACATAACTGCTAAGCAAAAGATTTTGAAGAAGCATTCATGACGTATCTTCAAACAACATAGTTCTTGAAGTGAAATACTCAGAGCCACAAACGCTTCAAGCTGACTAATCATCATTACACAATAATAATACTGCTTGATTCATCCATGCGGCACTTTAGCTTACAAACTTCTATGCCTATTCTCCTTGCCTTATTTAATGTCCACAAATAACCTACCAAGCACACACAGGGGTTTTATTATCTCCATTCAATAGTTAGGAACTCGAGCTCAAGAGATTGGCTGACTCCCCCAAGGTCACAAAACTGAGAAGTAGAAGGAAAAGCCAGGACCCAAATCCAGGACTTTCCTCGTATCCTCCGCCTTTCTAATACTCCAGGCTGCCTCATCACCACTTAGACCACTCAGGTGTTTTGTTTATTTTGTTTTAATGAAACAAACAACAGTAAGATAAATAATCAGAGCTAAAAAAACTCCTGGTTAAATCCCTAGAAGTGACTCAACACACCACTTTCTTGCATGTGAATTTTAATACATCAAATACTGCTTTCAAATCAGTCAGTATCAACTAGGAATTCCAAGACAGAACTTTAATTATGTGTTGTGGTAGGATCTGACTTGTAATTTCATATAAAAATACTGTTTTCTATTTCTGATGTAACAGATATGTTACTTTTCCAATCGTGATTTTCATCAGCTGAGCCACTAGGGTAAATTTTACTGTACTTGAGTAAAATCTTTCATAAATCTAGAAAATCAAATATATTGCCAGTAGAAGCATCACAAATAGAAACACACAGATGCAACACTAGCCTCCCCAACCCAAAGATCAAACACTGGACTATTTAAAATGAAATAGTCCTTCACTTCCCAAAGGTACATACTTAAATCAAAGACCTAAGAATGTTAACTCCCTATTTCGATGCTTCGTCAGTAGAGAAATAGCAAATATATAAAGAAAAGGAATTTTCAAAAAGAAATTAGGGTCATCTGAAAAATACGTCTAAAACTACAGACAGGATTTAGAAATAATTTAACAATCACTATGAATAATGACTAACTCACCTCAAGTTGACCTCCCCATGCAGTTGTGTTTACAATATCATCACAGTACTTTCCAAACTCTTCTGTAGAGAATAAATCAGAATACAGCACTTAATGATTTTCATAAGTCACATTACAAGATCCCTTTTACAGTTCCCACAATTCCTGATGAAACTTCCCAAGTCATGAACTTCCTCCTTCTCTACATGTACTCTCCAGAATTTAATCCACTTTCCAGATCCACACTTAACTCACTCCAACTTTCCACCACCTTTCCAAGAGCAAAGCAACTTATTTCTGCTTCTCTCCCTCAGCCTGCAGCCCAGAGACCTTAACTATGTAACAGACCTACTTCCCTCTCTTTACCCAAGCAATGTCCCTGCAAACTGCCACCATATTCACTATCTTGACATGTATTTTAAAGCCTAAACCTGTACCTGAAAGAATATACTGAAAGACTAAAACATGTAGCTTCTATAAAATCAGATGCACTGTTAAACCCCGTAAGAAATGTGAGAAGAGAATCAGGGTAAAAGCACAAAGGAGTTGAAACTCCTTTCCCAGCCATAGCATCAAATAGTGCCTCCACTTTTTATTTTGGAAGCATTTACCTTATTTGCATCAGTATCAGTTCTACCAAAGAAAGGGCTTCGTGGATCAGTCCTGAGAGGAGGTAAAACACCTAATCGCAGAGTTTACTGGCCTATCTTGAGCATACACACTTTTATACAGAAAGTTAAAATGGGAAACTAACGCCCTTCCTAAACTGTTTAAGAGGAAGGGGGAAGAATTATGGGTATCTCAAGTCCCATGTGTTTGTCTCATTCACTGCTACATGCTCAGTGCTCAGAACAGTGCCTAGAATAGCTCCTGGTACATAGTGGCCATCAGTAAATATTGGCTGAATGAATAAAGATAATTAAGGCTTTTGTCTTTTTCTGATTCAGCATGCTGAGTTGCCACCTCCTCTCCACTGCCATACAACTAGCAGAGTTGGGGACTCCATTAAATGAAAATCAACCTTAAGCTTCCCCTCTCCAATCCATCCTGCCATATGACTCGCTCCCAGTGGATACTGCCACACCTGCCATCTACTCTCAAGGACTAACTTGCCTGTATTTATACCTTACTCTCCAGAAACTCTTTCAGATTTTCACCTGCTCTCTCCTTCATTTGCTAGTTGTGCATTTTTTATTTTATTTATTTTTTTGGTGAAGAAGACTGGCCTTGAGCTAACGTCTGTTGCCAATCCTCCTCATTTTGTTTGAGGAGGACTGTCACTGAGCTAACATCTGTGACAATCTTCCTCTATTTTGTATGTAGGACGTGACCACAGCATGGCTTGAGTAGTGTACAGGTCTGCACCCAGGATCCGAACCCAGGAACCCCGGGCCGCTGAAGTGGAGCATGCAAATGTAACCACTATGCCACTGGGCCTGCCCTTAATTGTGCATTTTTTTACCTCCCTATAAATATCCTAATTATAGAAGTTATTATAGAGAAGAATAATGAAGGTTATCAACTCATTTGCTTTTGGTTTTGCAAGGTCAAATTTTGTCTGAATATTATGGTTTACTGAGAATAAAATTAAATCTCCCAAAGTGCAGGATAAAAGGAGGAATTAGTTTTCCTAACCATTCTCTGTTTACGCTCTTCAGGCCCTAGAGTTCCAGAGACTCGTCAAAGTTTACCTCCCTCTATGCTTAACTTTGTGAAATATGAAATTATGAACACATTTTTTTCAATAATAATAATGAATCCTATTCCTATTTTTATCGTATTTAAAACAACTAATATATTTTAACTACAAAACGGTTAAATACTTAAAAGATCTGAATAAAGCAAAGTGTATTAGTATTGATTAAAATTATAGAAAATAATTTTGCCTAAATTTTTAGATTTTCTTTCTTCCCCATAAAGACTATATGAGTTTTTCTTATTCTCAGTCCCAGGAAACACCTGATTTAACAACCACCACAATGACAGCAGTAGCAACAAGACATAGTAAAGAAAAACAAACTACCTGGAGTATACATATCTCCTGTATTAGGGTTTGTTAAAAATGGCAGGAAGTCTTCCACATGGCTTTGCATATATCCAGCAGTCTGACTTCGTAAGGCAGCCACAGTTAGAGGGCATTCCTGTCCTTTCAGCTGATCTTCAATGGCTCTATACATACAGTGACCATCCGATGGAATCTGTTTAATCTCCAACTGTCTGGCTGCCAATATTTGAGCAAGTTTTTCACTCTCTACATGTCGAGCTCCAGTTAAGTTTTCAATTTCAGCTTCAGCTATCCTTTCTTCCCGTTCCTTCTCCAATGCAGCTTTTTTGTCCTAAGAAGAGGAGAATGATGGAAAGTTAATTCATAAGAATTAGGACTAATTTACATTTATTAAGGGGATAGAAATATCAGATTCTCAAAACTTTTTGCCATTTTTCTCTCTTCTCCCACAAGTACTATCATATTGATGATCTCATCACTTTGCAGAATTTTCTATACTATGAACCCCTCAAAGGCAAACTGTCTTTCTCATCTGTGGGTACCCAGCACCTACCACCATACTAGGACAAAAGAAAGCCCTGAAATTTTTCTTTCAACTCTATTTAAAACAATATGCCAAGTTTCTAAAAACTTTACTTACTGATTTCAAAGTACTGTCTTAAGACTGAATTGTCCTAGGCCTTAAAGCAACATCATGATCACATCTAAGTCCAAGCTAATCCAAGCTTTTTAACATATCACTTCACCAGTGAGGCATTAATATACTAAAGCCTTTAGAAGGATACAGGAGCTCTATTTATCTAGCTCAAAAAAAAAGTGTGTGTAGACAGACACACAAACACACACTCACACTTAACTGAAGTAACAGATAAAAAAATTCTTCTTTATAAAAAATTAAAATATTACAGGTAGACTAAAGTTCCCCCTAAGGACCACTGCCAATCGCAGTGCCTGCCCTAGAGGTCTGGTGTGCATCCTTCTAGAGTTTTTTTCTATGCATTTTAATAAATATAGATGTACTCATAGAAAATATATAGAAAAAATATTTTAACAAAAATGGCATCATACACTACATTCGGCAACTTGCTTTCCTTATTTAAATGTCATAAGGGATCTTCCCATGGCAGTATGTGCAAGGATGGGGTCGGGGTAGGGCAATGAGAGGTTTGTGACATGAAGGATGGATAAGAAGTAGAGTGGGAAGGTTGAGGAAGAAGAGAAAAAATTCCTGACAGCTAGACTAGCAAGGATCAAAAGCCAGAAAGCACGATACCAGGGTCAAGAGATGAGGCTGGGGAAAAAAGATAGGTATATAGTTAATATATATTATGGCCATGCATACATAGTTAAAAAAAATCAGAAGGATAAACACAAAATATTTATACTGCTTTTCTCTGGATGGTAGGATTACAAAATAAGCTTTTTTTCCTTTGTTCTTTTAACAGATTTTTTTTTTGCTAGGAAAGATTCACCCTGAGTTAACATCTGTTGCCAATCTTCCTCTGTATTTTTTTTTTTCTCCCCAAAGTCCCAATACATGGTTGTATATTCTAGTTGTAAGCCCTTCTAGTTCTTCTATGTGAGCCACTGCAACAGCACGGTTACTGACAGAGGAGTGGTGTAATGGTTCCAAGCTTGGGAACAAAACCCAGGCCGCCCAAGTGGAGAATGTCAAACTTTAACCACTAGGCCATCAGGGCTGGCCCAGTTTTATTTTTGTGTGTGTGTGTGTGTGTGTGGGTGTGGGTGCGCGCGCGCTTATCTGCATCTTTCTAATTCGCTACCATAAGTATGCTTTACTTGCATACTGGGGGCAAGTGCTTTTCAATTTAAAAGAATAAAAATAAACTAAATTGTACAAATCTTGGTGTTGGTAGCAAATTACAGGGAAGGATTTGGTAAACCAAGAAAAAAGAGTAGAAAGAGGTAAAGATTTTCATGATTCTAGCTCTAAGCCCTCGTTGGGGGAGAAGAAGCGAACAGAAAAGCAAATTTCAATTTAACTTAATGCCACATACTTGTGCTACATGCCTGTTATGTGCCATGCTAGATGAACCTAAAGAGATTTCTAAATTACCTGAATCAAAAACAGTATTATCTCCCTAATAAAATATAAACCTATTTAAGTTTTTTCCTCCCAACTCCAACCATGCCAGAAGTAACCCGAACAAATTTATTTCACTGCATACCTATAACTGTGGATCACAGGCGCCATAAAATCTTAAAACACAAGATGGCACTATTACTTTATAAAAGACTGCAAAACGTTTTCAGAGGGGAGAAGAAGGATAAGCACCTTGGATATCACCTAATCCAAAACCCCTCACTTTCCTCTTCTGAGGAAACAGCACGCAGAAAGATTTCCAAAGGCCATACAGCTGGTTAGAAGCAGAGCGGGGACCAAGGACAACAGAGAGCTCCTTCTATCCAGGCACCTGAATCAGAATAAAAGTTGGAGCAGATGGGAGCTGGAGTTAATGATGTCATGTACTAGTTACTGGAAGAGTGGAACTTTATACTATCTACAGAACCGTTTAAGCCACAAAAATACTAACCCAATCATTTCATTTTTTTTCCTCATGCTCTGCTTCAATATTACAAAGCAACTGTGTTTCCTCTCTAGGGCACTAGGTGGGAAATTCACTGGAATCTTGTTCCAGCCATGTATAGTTTCCCATTAGCACAAGGCACGTTGCTTTCTACAATGCTAGTGCTGGAGATAGAATGGCATCAAAAAAGTCTAATGAAAACGTAAGATGGAACTAGCACATAACTCACATTCTCAGTAAAACTAAAGTCATGTTGACAGAGTAACATAGCAAAACAACTCTGAAGAGAAATCTTAAGAGCTGGGTACTAGTCCTGATTTGTAGCAAACTCTCTCAGTACGCCACTGCAACAGCCCAGGCCTCAGCTTTCTCATTTGTAAAATAAAGAAACTGAACAAGATCTCATTCTGGCTCTCAAATTTCTTATTTTTGGAACCCAGTTCTTCTAAGTTCTACTTTGGGCTCTTTCTGCCATACCAAAGAGCTTCCACTGAAGTTCTCTGAATTACATAAAATTCTCCCGAGGTTTTTCTAGATTAAAATAAGAGATTTGTCCCACAACATTCCAATAATAAATCTTCATAAAGTTTTGTCATGTTTTTCTACCAGAGAATTGTCTCTCTCCCAAAGATAAACACCATTAGTTAACTGGCTTTTCATTCCTTGGTGCCCTTGGCAAAAAATTTAAAAAAAAAAAAACAGGTTTGAATAAGTCTAATATCCAATTATCAACCCTGTTTTCAGGTTCCATTTTCTTAAATATAAACTTTTAGTGTTTTCTGTTCCAGAATCCTATTAATATAACAAAGCAATAAGAAACTCTGGGCATTACTTCTAGAGCGTTTTCTCTGCCAAGTGTTAAAGCAGCTGACTATAAAAGATAGTAAATTTTTTTAGGGTAGAGCTAAAAAACGTATGCATTTCAGCTATGTAGTATTTTAGGAGAAAAGTAAGAAAATGTTTGAGGAAGGTAACAAAAAGTTTATTTTGTTTTGTTTTGTGGCCTAATGGTCCAGCCAGGTGAGGATGAATAAGTTTTGATAAAGACAGGAAGGAGTTGTGTTCCTACGTTTTCCAGAATTAAACAGGCTACTCTAAGATGTATCAATTCTAAGAAGAGGCAATTCCAACAAATATTTTGTGATGCTACGGCCAAGCAAAAATTCTGCCCTTCACTTTTGATCTATGGGAGCTAGATGATAATTATAAGACTATCACAAAAAGAATACATATTTTAAGTACGGAGTTGAACCTCCAAGATACCATGAAATCTAAACTTCACAATTCTATGAAATTCACAATTAAAATATTTACTCAAGTAAAATTTTACATAAATATGAGAAATGTTTGACAATTTGCAACAATCAATTTTCAAATAAACAAAAAAATGGTCTTAGGTTAAATTTTTTAAGATGCATACTATGCAGTACTTAACACAGTAAACAATACTATCATTTGTTGACCCAGGAGCTCCCCAGGCCTTGTGTTAGGGCTTTGGAAATAGTATATTATTTAATATTCACAACAAATCTATGAAGTAGGCATTATTTCCCCCAATTTTATACATATGAAACTGAGGCTTAAAAATGTTAGGATCTTACCCAAAGCCTCAACAGTTAAGTGGGATTAAAACCCCCATCTGTCTGACACCAAACTCCATGCTCTATTAAATTATGTACTACTAAATTATAAGAGACAAAACTAGCTTAAAAATAAACATTTAAATCCTAGAAAACATCAAGTGTTAGTAAAATAACATTTGGGACTGAAAAGATTAGATTTAAATCTTTTTCTTTTTCAAAGTGAAAAAGCCTTACCCACCTAATCTTGTGTCCATAATTTTGATATCATGAACTCACTACTTCCAATTATTCAGTTTCCTTATAGCTCTCTGATGATGCGAAATTTCACTTCCACATTTGTTTTTGTGCATGCTGCTTCTCCTACTTCAAATATTCTATCTAAATAACTATTATTTCCTAAAAATTCAAACTCATTATTTAACATTTAGCATAATGAACTTTTCCTTCTCTAAATTTTCATTGCAACTAACCATTACATGGGACCCACATAATTCTGAGAATTTTTGTACACCTGCTTAAGTTTTACGTTCAAATCCTTGTTTCACCACTTAATACATAGTTTTTAACCAAAGTTGTGCATCAGAATCACCTTGGCCCACACTCTGAAGATTCTAAACTATTAAGTCTGGGATAATGTATTTGTAAAATACATCTTGTAATATATATTTGTAAAATATATATCCTAGCCCCACCCTCCTATAAGAACCGCAAACTGGACATGTTATTTTATATTGGCTTAGGCCTATTTTCTTCTCTATGAAATGAGGATAAGAAATCCTACTTCACAGGATTATTGTCAGGACTAAATGAGGTTTCATATAATCTATAAACCTAGCATAGTATCTGGCATATAGCAAACGTTTAACAAATGTAAGTTGACGTCCTTTGACAAGGAATTCCATCATTTTTTTTTTCTATTTCCTTCCTATACAACACCTAAGATAGCGTTGAGCACACAGCACCAACTTAAATACTTGTTAACATGACTTTCATACCCTTCTCTTTCGTGCTTTTGATATCCGAGGTGGCTGATTCTCAAGAACCAAGTTTGAAATGTTATCAGCAACAGAATCTATCTGAAGGAAACAAAAAGCATTAACAAGTTAATTAAAAATACTTCATTCTTCAAAGTATTAGATTATTAAATTATTAGCAGAAATCACAAATTTGTGTTAATCCCACAATTCAAATTTGAATAATAGCACTATATACAATATTAGATGACATGGTTTTGTCTCCTTCTTCTATTTTTAAGGGAGAATTTGTCAGATTGCTAGGAAGTTTCCTTATAGCTCTTCAAAGATAATGCTCATCCCTGCCTGCTCTCCTTCCTCCTTGGAATGCCCACTCCATTAATCCAAATACTTCCTAAAAGTACCAAATCATTGAGCGCTCCACCCTTCCCTTCTGTGAATGTTGACAGTACTTACAGGATATATAAGGTCCTGTGCTGGCTGAGTTCATTACTGCCTTCATAACCTCAAATGTGGCAACAAAGGCCCTTCTCCATATTGACTGGCCAGAACCTGATTAGCTCTGCTTCTTGACCCTAGTAAAAAATTGAGGTTTTTCTGTCCTTTTCAATCTACAAACTGATAACTACAGGTAGAAAATTTAACTTACAATTGTTGTTAAGAGAGTACAATCAATCTTAATCATCAAATGGTTATCATGTGTTTGCTAAGAAAAATGATGCTAGAATTAAACTATCAGGATTAGTAGCTAGTATTTTATTACTGCAACTATAAGCTAGTTTTCGGTAAGTCACATATATAAGACCTATTGAGGCCTCCAATAACAGAGTCAGCAGTCTCCAAGGCTATGGCCCAAATGATCAAAATAACAAAATCAGATTAAGACTTCAAAGAATGGTAAGCAACTTTAGTGAAACCGGGATTCTTATATTTTTCAGAGGAATCTGCTAAAATTTACAAACTGTCATACTGACAATAAGCAAGATATAGAGAAGCATTTGGGGAAAAAAAGAGAAAGTAATAACGTAAAAATTCAGGTACTGTCACAACTAGAAGGACCTGCATACAACTATGTATGGGGGTGGGGGCGGTTTGGGGAGATAAAGCAGAAAAAACAAATTAGGTAGTGTTCAAAAAGAAAACAAGCTTAAGTTAATGAAAGACTTAATAGTTGAAAGTAGAATGGGAGTTTGTATTTTAAGTTGGACAATATAAAACTTAAGAATCAAACATTTTTGTCCTTGGAAAACTAGGGAAAAAACATCAAAATTGAAAGGCCTGAGAGAGCAAACAAAACTATCTTACTAACAGAAAAGATGGGGGGACAATTAAGAATACCATGATTGTGACAACACAAACATCTGGAACATAATGCCTTGTTACTTGGAAATAAAATATGTTAAAGGCGTGGAAGGCCAGGATTTTAATGACTGGCTAATAAAGTTAAAGAAAATGAGATCATGTTTAATATAACGACCGACCATTGTAAATCAGTACAGACAAGCCGTTTTCCCTGTCAATAGGAGACCAAAAATAAACCAAATAAAAGAAAACTTAATTATGGTGGATAAAATTTTGCACAGACATAAGAACTTTCTGTCAAAAATGCAGTGAAGTTATGGAGTCTATGATCCTTGATATCCAAAACCCATGCAATAAACTACCACATTACACAAAGCTATAAGAGAATTCAGTATTTACATTGTGGAGTAAAACAGTTCTGATTCTGAATTCTGACTTTGGCCCTTGATACCTGTTATGAATTTAGGACAAAGTTCTTAATCTCTCTGAGTCTGTTTCCCACTTGAAAAATGGGACTGTCTACACTACTTCATAAATAATACCTCATAGTGTTACAATGGGAATTATGAGATAAAGTATGTAACATGTTAAAGTGCTTGGCAGACAATACATATTAGCTATAATGACAAAATAAATATTAGTTAAAATTATGACAGTATGCTCCAATTTACCAAAGAAACATCAGTCACTTTTCATTCATTACAACTTGTTCATGAAGGACTTTTAGAACTTAAAAATGATTTCACATCTGTATTCCCATTTGATTCTTACAATATCTTGTGCTTAAACAGAAGTATTTGTATCATATTTTATGTGGAGAAATTTATGCTCAGAAAGTTTAAGGAACTTTATCCAGGTTACAATCCTAGTTAACGGCAATTCTGGGACCAGAAGTCTGGTCGTCTAACTTTCATTTGGTGAAGGTTCCTGTAGTCTGCTTTATCGATCTGCTCATCTTTTGAGCAAGTAAACAGTTAAAGAAGTATACTTATCTTTGCGGCCCTTACAAAAATACACTACCATGTAAACGTGGTCACAAAAATATTAATGAAAGGTAATGCGTGACTGACTGACTTCATTTCCCCCCAAGTTTATGATTTTATATAGTAAACATTTTAATAGAAGTGAACATTGCTTTCAAATGCTATAGGCAAAAAGAAATATTACTTCACATACTTTACTCTCTTTAGAAGTCAGCTTCAATTGCTCCAGTTCCTCTCTATGTTTTTGTTCCATTTCTGCTTCCAACTTCGAAATATCTTCAGTGAGTTGCTTCCTCCTCTTTTTGTCATTTTTGGGAACAGCATTCTTCATACCCTGAATTTTGGCTGAAAGGCCACCAAAATCATTATGTCAAAAACCCAGAGATTAAGAAGAGATAAGAAATAGGAACAATAAGGGGATGATAAGGGGGGAAGGGTATAGAAAAGGTAATTATGGAAGCAAGAAGTGTAATTACATAACAGTCAGAAAATTACAGAGAAGAGCTCAAAGATGAGACAAAAAAAAACATTAACATAACCGTGAGTTTGGTGTGGTAGGAGGAAAAAGAAAAAAACTGAAATTTTTAAATATTTCAAGTATCCCTTCTAAGTCCTCGAAATTGAAGTGATGTATTTCAAAACGCACCATTACGGCCGAGGGTCGGTAACTGGGGCAAGAAAGGAAAGGGACATGGGGGCGGGGGGGGGCAGAACAGTCCAAGACCACGGCTTGGAGGTGTTCTCGGATACCAGCACCCGGGCGGCGGTGCAGGGTGGCGGGGATGCGGCGGACCTGAGAAGGGGAAGTTTGTGAAGGTCTAGGGGATTAAGGGACCACCAGGGCAGGAGAGGCGGGAGAGAAGAGGCCACTGGCTACTTTGGGAAAGTCTAGGAGGGTCCAGATCAGAAGCTCCTCAAGATCCCCATAAACCAACCCGCAAGCGCCATTCCCTGGGTCCGGGCGACTTCTAGGTTCCCCACTCCCCCGTCACCTTGCAACTCCTTCTTCTCCTTGCGATGCCTTCTCACCAGCTGCTGCTCCTCATCAAGCTCCTCCACCAAGACTGCCTCCATGACGACCAGGTAGGTAGTCCGAAGCCACGCGCTAGAGGAAACCTGAACCGGCTAGCAGAAACCTTCCAACCCTCAACCCTCACCCGGGGCGCCATTGGCCGCGGCTGAGACCCGGCCCCGCCTTCAAGGCAGTACCGGATCTAAGCCGGGTCATTGGAGCGAGAACGGAGAATGGACTCTGCGCATGCGCTCTCCTGTGACCCCCCCCTCCCCCCCGCCCCCGCTCTGATGGGGCGGGGCGGCGGGGAAGAAGCGCGACGGCGCGTGGAGATGGGGCTTGGCCGACTGAGATTTGCACCCTCGCGATTGGCTAGCGCCCTCGAAACACTTCCGCAATAAAGCTACGCACCAGGCTATTGGCCGTGGGGTGAGGCGCGCAGAGATGACGTAAAGGAAACTATTTTAAATGTTCTTTTTATTTTGTTCAGCGGTTCAGAAGACGTCCTGTAATTTTCACTTTTGGTCCCGTTGTTAGGTAAGAAAGAAAAATAGAACATGTTAATAAAACCGTTAATAATTATCAGTGGGAATCTTTGGGTTGAATCCATCAATCGGTAGGGAATTAAGTTTTCTTTATTGTTTTCAAGGTTGTAATACCGCAGTTGAGAAGAAAGAAACAGCTAAGTAATCGAGAAAAATGCCGCCTCTTGAAACGGATATAGCGGTGGAAACAGAAGAGAAAGGATTGAGTATGTTATAATACAGGAGCTTAAAAGACATATGCTCAAAGATAAAGAGGCTAATGTCAGAGCACTTGAAAAGTATCAGGGAGTTGAGAGAGATGACAGAAATGTGCAAGCCTGATGAGGCACAAAATCGAATTACTGAAGTAAATGCAAAACAAGACAAATTCTCACAACATGCCGGAAAAAAGGGAAAACAAATCAAAATAAGAAAAGAGAAGAAGAGAAATCTAGAGGGCCAGTCCAGGAGATAAAATTTACTCATAAGAGGAATGCCAGAAGCAGAGGACAAAGCAAATGAAGCTTAAACAATAATTAAGGAACTAATTGAATAAAAGTTTGTGGAGTTGAAGAACGAACTAGATCTGCAAATAGAAAAAGCTTACAGGGTACCGTTAAAATTTAAGGAAAAGAAAGCAACACCTAGACATATGCTGGTGAGGTTTTTAAATTGGAAGGATAAAGAAAAAATTCTAGAAGTATCCCGACAGAGAAAGCAGGTTAGCTATAATGGGAGAAAAGTCAGGCTCACCTCAGATTTTTCCCTTGCAACTCTAAATGCCAGAAGACAATGGAACAATATCTGCAGAGTTTTAAGGGAAATAATTTTGAGCCAGGAATTATATATCCTGCCGAGTTAGCGTTTCTGTATAAGGGCAACTGGAAGACATTCACAGATATGCAAGGGTTAAGAAAGTATATCACCCAACTACCATCCTTGAAAAATTTGGTAAATGATTTACTGCAGTCATCAGAGAACGTAAATTAAAATAACTCAAGAGTAGGGAGGCAATTGTATGAAAAATTAGTGGTAAGTGTTAAAACTAGTTAAATAGGATTAAATTTGTTATACGTAGGGTTATAAAACTAAACGCAAAAATACATTGTAACTTGGGTCTAAAATTTCAGTTTATGTCACTTTAAACTGAAAAGGCATGCTAAATGTTCAGTATATAAAGGAAATAAATGCTGTTTTATTTTTAGCATGCAGTGTACATAAAGATAGGCATTTTCTTAAGCTAAACATTAGTAAATTAAAAGGGCTTTGTTACTGTGGACAGGACACATAGAGTAAAGGCATTCCAAATATTAATCTGACAAAATGGGAAAACAGTACAGATTTATTTCCCCTGTTTTTAATTATAGATGGGGAAAAGGTAGCAAGTTCATAGTGTTAATACTGATAATATAAAAAGACAATTTCCAAATCACTGGTTGGGGAAGTAGTGGATTAAAACCTTGTTTTATGTACATCCTGCTTAGGGAAAATCAGTAGTTACTGCTTCAGGGAATAGTTCATTAGAAGTAAATTGGACGTTGAGATAGTGTTACAGACAAAAATAGAATATATATTCCAATTTGTTGGATTGGAGAGGAGGTGGTGAAACCAAGAAAAACAGCAAGGAAACATTAAAACTAGCATAAAATAGATTGACAGAGGTACAGGTGAGCCATCACACTCATAAACTGGTTAAATATCCCTGTTAAAAAGATTCATATTGGGTCAAAAATCAGTCTGTAACCCTGGATACTCACATTGGTATAAAACAAAGGATAAAAGAGTTTAAAAATAATGTAAACCATCAGTCATAGATATAGGGAGCAACATTTTTATTAGAATTCAAGCTATAACAAATTATATTTAAAACACTACCCGATGTAACATTTAAGAGACTTAATGGGGAAATAACATGGCATTTATATGTAAAATGTTCAACATCTTGATGTGAATTGTAGTTTTACTGATGTATATATATGTTCAAAAAAGTTTACTTAAAATTAGTGCATTTTATGTACTTAAAATTAATAAAGTAATCATTCAACTGAAGAGATTACAAATGGCTAAAACTGTTGGACTCTGACTTCAACATTTAATGGTCTTTAATAAATCAAGTAAATGAAAAGTTGAGATATTTAAAGAGTAGTCAAATACTTAAGAGGTATGTGTGTGTATAATACATATTACTTTATTTCATTTGCCTTTTCAAATTATCCTGAAGCATTTCTAAATAGTCATATACTAGGATACAGAGAAAACTTTAATATATTTCTAGAAAACGCAGGTGATCACATTGCAAGAAAAGGCTAGAAACTAAGTTTAAATGCTGAAAATCACATACATGGAATTTTTGAAATATTCTTAAATAACTTTTGGGTCAAAAAGAAAATTCTAACACATTCTGATAATTTACGAAATGCAACAATAAGGATGTTACACATTATATGTCATGGGATGAGTGTTTTTTGTTCTTTTTTGAAGAACATTGATGTATTTCCAGGATTTTTTTTTTACTTTCAGTAAATGGCACCTCGAAGCCCCACGTATTTTTATTCCTGCATTCATCTCTGATCCCATCTACTTCCAATCCCAGAGCTTCAGCCATCTTGATCTTTTTTTCTGGCTTGGAAAAATTAAGCTGCTTCTTGCCACAGGAGTTTTTCACTAGGTGATTCCTTGACTTGGAAAACTATTCCCCAATTTTGAAAAGCTGGCTTTTTATTATCATTCAGGTCAAAATTCATGTTTCACTTTATCAGAAATGCCTCAACTAACCAACAACCTACATGACACCCCCTGCCACCAACTGTGTATCACCTATCTCAAAAGCGCTGTCAATCACTTTACCTGCTGTATTGCTGTCATAGCCCTGATTACTCTCCAATATCATCTTCTTTTTCCCTTTTTTTAAAAATTTTATTTATTGAAGTATAATTGACATGCAGTAAACTACAACCAACAATCAATAAATGGCACCACAGTCCTCTCAGTTGCTGAGGGCAGAAACCTGGGTATTGTTCTTGACTAGTCTCTTTCCTTTACCCTTTACTTTCAACAAATCATTAAATCCTACCTTCTAAATAAATCTCAAAGCAATTGCTTACCTCCAGTTCTACTGGCACTACTCTAGGTCCAAGTCTGAATTATTTCTCACCTGTATTGCAAAAACAAGCCTCTCAAGTTTATTCACAATAAGAGTGATCTGTATAAAATCCAAACTGAATTTGAGTTTCACCTCTGAAGTAGTTTTTAAATAAGTTGTATACTTCTTAATACGTCTCTCAAGTCCATCTCCAGTCTCATCCCATGCCACATTCTGTTATAATCCATTTAAGCCATTCTGGATTTTGGTACATTGAATTCCTACACTTCCTTTTTCCCCTGGAATGGCGTACCTTTGGAAATAGTGCTTCCTTACCACTGAGAATATTGATTTGCCATCACTCCCTGACCACCCTATTTAAAGTCACTCACAATTCTGATCCATTCATTCTCTATTGAAAGTATCCTATTTATTCCCCTTTGTAATACTTTTACTTGTCTTCTGTTTCCTCCACTTGAATATGCTTCCATGAAGCATATACTAACTAAATCTGTCTTGTTTGCATTTGTGTCCTCATTGCCTAATATAGTGCTTAGCACATAGAAGTTATTCAGTAAACATTTTAGTAGAGCAAGCATTGACTGGATGATGATTTAGCAATAATAAAGGCAAATAAAAGAGCATTTAAGGTCCCTTTTATCTTTAAATTATACAGTTTTGGGAATATCTGACTCAAACCTGCCTTCAGTGATAATTAGAAGACAAAAGATCAGATCTTATCCCTTGAGCCTCTGGGCAGGAACACAGCCCTCCTGACACCTTGATTCTGACCTGGTAAGAGCTGTGTTAGACTTCTGATCTATAGGGGTTGCAGGGTTGGCATAAAGGGTAAAGGGGCACATCTATATGGTGACAGACAAATATGGTGGAAGTAACGTTATTTGAGATCCAGGTTGAGATGAGGTTTTACCGAATGGCAACTAATAGAATATCAGTAAATGAAAAGAAACACTTTATACAACTTTCTCTTTTGGCCTTTTAACTTTCTAGTCTGTCTCTTAATTTATATTGTATTTCATTTTCTTCATATATTTTCAGTTGCAAAGTTTAAAAATCTCTCATTTTTTTTCTCTTTGCCTGTTTCTAAATCCTTTTTGCTAAGTCATTTTTCTTCTGCCTTCATGATAATTTCTTTTCTTTTGCCCATTGCTAAAATATTGTGGTTTTGGGAAAGAATCCTAACATGGTGAACCTGATGTGGTGGATATATTAAATTGACATTCAGCATCCATTCCAACTTCTTGCTAGGGCTGAAAGAAGTTTCAAAGACTGGAAAGATAAATACTGCATTTCTTATATTCCTGTATAGGATTCTGGATGCAAATTATTTTCCACCAACTAGAAACAATTGCCAAAGATTAATTGATGTGGGCTCTTTTTTTCCCTGTTATTTCAGCTGTCACTACTGATTAGTCTGTCTATGAAGATGTTTATTGTATGTCTTGGGTGGCAGTGCAGCAGTATTCTAGCATCCAGTGCCTTGGACCTCATCTCTAGGTATCTTCCTTGTTTCTTATCAAAGCTATAGCAGTGTATTCTTGAAGTCAACATATCTTGCGGCAGCCTTCTATTAGCGTCTTTGTGCCTCAGTTTCCTATTTTAAAGTGAGATAGGAGGATGAAAAACCATCTGTTTTGAATTATCTTTTACTACAAAACTATTTTTTCAAATGAAATCTTAATGCAGAAGTCAAATACATGACACAGATATAAATGAAGCCAATGAGACTGAAAGGAATGAGTGGCGTGGAATCCTGCCTACTCTTCACTAAACTGGAGGCACTTGTGTGGAGTCTCTGGGAGCTCAGTTTGAATAATCTAAGGCAGAAATTTTAAATCTGGCTGCACTTTAGAATCATCTAAAGAGTTTTGTTTTGATAAGTTTTGCTTCTAATACTGATATCTTGGTCTCTCTCCCAGAAAGTCTGCTACTGAGACCAAGCAGGTATATTTTTTTTAAATCTCCCCAAATCATGCTAATAACAGACAGGTTGGGAAATAACTTCTCTGGATAGACTTTCCCTGATTCTGAGTACTCAGCTTTTCATTGATTTTCATTAAGGTGAGTTTCTCATCTTATTCTGGATTCTTGTGTTTTCTTTGTACAACTTTTCCAAAAATACTTGGAGTTCCAAAAGGTCTTAATTCCATTATAATTCTGTTCTTTTATGTTACCTAACTGGTCCAAAACCAGTGTTATCTTCCAAAACAAAGCACTATCTGTTTCTTAGAAATTTATTGTGGGCTTGTTGTTCTTCAATAAAAATTTACATCAAATAATAATTTAATGATTAAAAGATGACTTTGGAGTCAGAATGTGGTTACTTTATGTTTCTTCCCCTTATTAACTCTACAGCTGACTAACTCTTTGGACAACTTATGGGACAGCGATAGTCTTACTACATAGAATCATTTCAAGGATTTGGTAGAGTGATGCCTACCAAGTGTTTATATGTGCCTAGTACATAGAAAGTGCTCAAAATTGTTAACCATTATGGTTACCAAATATGTAAATAAATTTTTATTATTTAATTGTTCTCTCTTCATATAAATTAAATAACTCTGACTTTTGAACTGTATAACAAAGTGTGGTTGATTTATTTATTCAGTCAGTCTACTCAAATAATATTTATTTTTATTCAGGTCATAATGGTTTATAACATAGTGAAATTTCACTTGTACATTATTATTTGTCTGCCACCATATTTATGTGCCCCTTTGCCCTTTATGCCCACCCTGCAACCCCTATAGATCAGAAATCCAACACAGCTCTTACTAGGTCAGAACCAAGGTGTCAGGAGGGCTGTGTTCCTGCCCCGAGGTTCTAAGGGGAAATCTATTTCCTAACTTACTCAGGTTGTTTGTAGAATCCAGTTCTTTGTGGTTGTAGGACTGAAATCCCCCCTTCCTCCTTCTGTCAGCTGAGTGTCATCTCCAGCTCTAGAGGCTGCTTATACTCTTTGTTCCCCTTCCTCAGTCTTCAAAGCCAGCAATAGTGGGGGTCCTTTTCATACTTTGAATCTCTCCTCCTTCTTCTGTAAATATCTCTAACCATAGCCAGCAAGGTTTTCAGCTTTTACAGATGTGATTAGGTTTCATCTACCTGGATAATCCAGGATAATCATCTCATATCAAGGTCTGCACTCATTAATCATATCTGCCAAGTCCCTTTTGCAATATAAGGTAAAATATTCACAGATTGCAGTGATGAGGTTGTGACCATCTTCTGGGGAGCATTATTTTGCCAACTATAGAGATGAACTAAGGAAGGAACATTTAATTTACAACAGAATGTAGAGGAAATATAGAGGACTCAAGACAGTCTTCCATCTAGCAAAAGACTTTTAATGTAAGAAATGGCCTTAGGATAAAATTCAAATCAAGGGGATAGCTATAAAACTCCTTAAGACCTCTGAAATATTCAAGGCAGTGACTTAGAGACTTCCTTAGATGGACACAAGAGCTTCTCAGAATCTAAAGGATCTCAAAAGTGGCCCAACATAGAGAGATACCTGTCTCAAAAAAAAAAATTATATCTCTGTCTTCTGGGGCATAAGGTAAACCCCAATTAGATTCACAAGAATCCTACAAAGTTTTTAAGAGAGTTGTATCAACTTAGATTAAAATGGACAGAGACAGATGAAAATGAAAAGAAGCCTCTGGGCCTCCAACTTTCTTTGGACAGGAGGCAGGCTGGGAAAACTTCTCAGCTGCAAACAGGAGCCATTTCTAATGAAAAAGCAAGGACTGAGTGGCAGGGCCAAGAGCCAAAGAAAGTAATAGCTGGGGAAACCAAGTAACACCAGGAGCAGAACTATGTCTCAATAAAGGAGCATTTCCTGGCTCAAGGGCCAAGGGAACTGGTGACATATGCCCAACTGGATTTCAGAATTCTGTGGTTCAGTGTATGCTATGTACCTTCCATTCTGAATGCACATTATCCCCTACTCCTTGCCTTATGAAATTGGAGTGTTTATTGCTGTTATCTTGTTCCTGTTTCACCATTAAATGTTGGGGACTGGTTGAGCAGAGATGAGGAGGACACATAATTTGTCTTTTTAGTTCACAGCCATCTGGATCAACAGGTGCTATTCCCAAGGAGCTAAACCTGTAGGATCATACTTGAGGAGCTTTGTCTGCACCTGGACTTGATTTAGATGACAAGATACACAAAGGTGACTTTGATGATTAAATGAGACTTTGGGGCCTTGGGTATGGGTAAGTGTAGTTTGCTTGTGAGAGAGATATCGTGGCCAGGGGACAGACTATGGTAGATTGCTATATAATGGCCTCCAATGAATCATGCCTTCCTGTGGCCCACACCCCTTTGCAATGTGACATCGCCACCACTATGAAGAGATGGACTCTATTCCTCTGTTGTCCCCGTACTTCCTTTGATGCTGTAAAGCAGCCTCTGGGCCCCCAGCATTCTTTGGGCAGGAGGCAGTCTGAAGGAGGTGGAAGAATGTGGTGGAAGTGACATTATTTGAGATCTAGAGCCCAGATCTTAAGAGGTGTCATAGCTCCCACAATCACCCTCTTAGAATACTGCTCTGAAACTCCTAGGCATGTGAAGAAGCCTGGAATGAAAGACTACGGAGAGAGACGCCTGGCCATCCCAGCTGTCTCAGCTGACCCCAGCCCCCAGAAAACCTGCCTGCTGAATGCAGCTGCCTAAGTCCAGGCGAGACTGAGAGAATCATGAAAAATAACAAAATGTGTTGTTTTAAGCCACTAGATTTGGGTGTGGATTATTACTCAGTAGTAAATAACTGGAGCTTAAGTAGCTTAAGTAAGTAGTAAGATATATCTCTTACTAGCTCACACATTATCTGTTTGTATTGTACTATTATTCCAAAAGACACATTAGCTCATCTCATGAATAGAGATGGCAAAATATCATAATCATAAAATGCCTTGGATTGATGAGTATTATTTAACACTTATTGAGTAGTCATGAACTATAGTATTATCTTTAAACTGGCATGAAGTAATACTCATCTAATAAAAGTTTTTTACTTTTTGTGAAACTTGACATTGCTGCAAATATAATCTCAGTATACCCATTACCTTTTATAGTGTAAGCAAAGTAATTGCCATTAGCTGTATCACCCTCAAATGAGTTCTGAAATGGATAGAGAAGATGTATAAGAAAGTAAAGAAAGAAAAAAAACCCTTTATACTGATCTTTATTATCTGGGCACTAAAGAAACCCTAGTTGTAAAGATATAATGGAACAATAAAAACACTGGTCAGTCAGATGGCAAATTGTCAACTTCATCAAAAAGTCAAGAAATGCTCTTTTTTTCCTGCTAACAATTGGTTTTAGTAAGATTTTGGGACTGTCTAGGATTTGTTCATACACTTATTTGTTTATTTATTTGGCAAATATTTATTGCGTGCTTATTAATGTGCCGGGCATTGTGTTAGATACTGGAGATGTAATAGTGAATGTGATAGATATGGTTTCTGACCTCACAAAGTCAGTTAGGGGTAGTGGGTAGGTGGGTAATGAAAACGTAAATAAACTGTTACAAAAGAGTGTGATAGGGGACATGATTACTAGAGTAATAGGGTTTTGTTGAATCTTCTTAAAAGTTTCTTTAACTCAATACCTTCCAGGCTGCAACTGTAAAAACACTTCTGTTCATTTTGGAAACTGTTCACTTTTGCAGGGAGAGCTACATCTTGACCCCTCAGGTCCAGATCTTGAACCTTCCAGGTTCTGGAGACTTATAAATACCCTTGGATTATCTCATATGCGGATCCTGTATTGTATTGTTCCTTGACACTACTGACCCACAGATGGCGCTGCACAACAGAAGACATTATGCTTTGATTTTCCGTTAGGATTTCCATCGGGTGCCTAAATGGATTTTTCAGAAGACAGAGTATCTTCAGAAAGCAAAATGAAGACCCTTCTTAATGTAATATGAGAAGTGGTTTCAAATGTGTAAAATGTGCTTTGCCTCATGCCCCGTTAAATCTACAGCTAAGATGACCGGCCCCATTTTTGGTTTGTGCTACCTTGCAGGCATCTTGAAGACCAAGACTATGCCCTCATCATCTTTGTTGACCCAGTAAGCATGAAATAAATGCTTGTCGAATGACTCAGATAATCGTTGCAGAAAAATTATTGTTCGAGGCCATGACTATTTTCCTATTGCATTTTTATCTGGGCGTGTTCAAAACTTTGATTTTTAAATCACGTTAGCAAACCACCAAAAAAGAAAAAAAATAAACACAGAAAGGAAGACAAGAACTGTGCCTAGCTTGTTTTAAATTCTCTTTTACATGTGAAAGATTATTTTAAAATATTTTCTCGATAAAAAATTTTCTATTGTCTTACATTATTCATAAACTTCATTATTGTATATATATTAGGGACAATATAGTACAAAAACAAAACTAAAATGGCAACCTATTTTGAAAAATGAAGTTTGTAAAAGCCAACACATTACGCATCATTTCAATAAGATGCTGTTACTAGAGAGCCAAACAGGTATTAAAAAATTAACACGGAAAAGCAGGGAATGGCACCACTCATGCAAAAGTCTACTTCCTCTTAAACGACAGATAGTGAAAATAATTTCATTAAAAGAAGCATCCTCATGAAGGAATCGATAACCCTAGGAATGAGCTTTCCTCATATAATTGCTGCAAAGTTTGACAGCAAAACGTCCTCCTCCTCCCACGAGGAGCTGAACTCGAGATAGGTGTTTCCTGTAGCTTTCCTGTAATCAAGCCACAGGCCTTTTCTCTTACCCCCTTTCAGGCTGCTCCTTACCCTTCTCCTTAGTCAAGGAAATGTAAAATACAAAGAGAAAAAGAATTGTAACCCCCCCTTCCCGCTTGCCCCCACCCCCCTTTAGGTTACTTCGCACTTTCTCTTCCCCGCGTTTCTTAGTCGGCCCCACAGTGTTCCCAGCGATCCTGCTCCTCCCCGTCTCCCCTCCGCCCCCTCTCCTGGGTTTTTTCTCTCCTCCCTTCCCCCAGTTTTCTTTCCAGCGCACTTCCCTTCCCTGGCCTCTCGGTCCCGTACTCTCCCCTCCCCCCACCCCACCCGCCTCCTGCCTTGTGACACTTCCCAGGCTCTCCCGGAGGCGGCAGCAGCGGCAGCCGCACTAGCCGCCACCTCCACTGGAGCCGCAACCCCCGACTCAGCCTCTCCCCGGCCCCGCCGCTGCCGCAGTCATGGCTGCTGACGGGGTGGACGAACGCTCGCCTCTGCTGTCAGCATCCCATTCGGGAAATGTCACTCCCACGGCTCCACCGTACTTAAAAGAAAGCAGCCCCAGAGGTAAGGCCAGCATAGACCTTTCTACTTTGCAAAGAAAAGCCTAGAATGTAAAAGACTAGGGAGCTTTAGCTCCGAGGCGGAGGAGAGGTTCTCACTTGGGCTGGGAGAGAAGGATGCTGACTGTGCTTGCCGAAGCAGAGCCTGCCTGCTTGAGAGCTTCACCGCAGGGCTTTCTGGTGTGGTATGGGATGTGTGTGTGTGTATTTCACCCCCTCTTACCCACTGGTGAGTGTGGGGTGTATGTGCCTGTGTGTATTTCACCACTTCTTACTCAGGGGTGCAGGATGTGACATGAATTTTCCAAGCTGGGCTTTTCTGTTTTAGAGCAGCCGTTAAATGCAGCTGGGAGGTGGTGCAAATCTATCACAATCATTCACAAATCCTTTCAGGTTGCTGAGAAACCCAGAGTACTGCTCACCTTGGCATCTGTCCTTGAAAGGGCTTAGCTTGAAAAATAGGCATGTCCTACCATTCATCCACCAGTGGTCTGTTCAATAGGGGAATTGCTTTACCAAAAGGAATAGAGTTAATCAATATTCCTAATTTGTCTGAAATTCCTGCCCTTTCTTATTCCTCCTACTTGTAAGGAGTATGTGTTAATTTTAGCTGTGAATGAGGAGAAATAGAAGGGAAGATGGGATATTTTTGATGCATATGTGGGTGAAGTTGAAAATGACTTCTAAAAAGTAACCCAAATTAATACTGTAATAGTAGAATAAATATTTACTTTTCTTCTCAAGATAGAATCCCATTGATGGAAATTGGACTTGGAGAAAGAAGAAGGGGATTTATTTACCAAACTATTCAGTTTATTCAAAGATCTGTCTTTGTTCTAAGCTTTTTAGTTGATTCTTATAGGCAAAATAAGATGGGGTCAATAGTTGTAGAAAATGGAAGGCAAGACTTTGAGAAACCACTTAGAGTACTGAAAAGATCGGTCAAATCTGGCACTTGCAAATGTAGCTTAAGTGCATCTCTTTTTTTGGCTGAATGTGAGAGAAATTTAAAAACCCAACGAGGCAAACATTAATGCTTTTGATAATATGGGCAGATCATGTCTCTTGTAATACAACTTTTTCCAAGTTCAAGTCAGAAATTGGAGCAGCTGTAAAGCAGGTTGAACTTGTCTGATATTTAAATTTCCATTGAACCCATCACAACTTAAAAAGCAACAATGTAGTTTTAATCCACACTTAACAAGAACCAGGACAAAGGAAGAAGATATTTAGCTGTGAATAATTCAGTGTGATTTATGAGTTGAGAAATAAGGTGCAAAATAAAGCAGAGACTCACCTACAGAAAATCCACAAGTCGTCTTTGTTGGTCAGCATTAAACTTGTGTCAGAGAACGCCAGGGGGGAGAATTTCCTTTAATGGGCAAATTTCCTGTTAATAATTTACTCTTATCTAAGTTCTTTGGTCTAGAATAGATTTAAATACTTGTCAATGAATGTTTCACCTTCATAAAGTCACCCTTTTAAGACAAAAAATTTGACGATTTATTAAGAGAGAGTTTGGATTTAAGCCACTGTCCTGTAAACCATTTTCATGCCCTCTATCCTGCATCTATGTTTTTGTAATGTTAGTCAACTAATGGCTTAATTATTTCACAAAAGTGGTCATACTCACACGACCAGAAAGACCTACAACTAGAATATACAACTACGTACTGGGGGGCTTTGGGCAGGAGGAGAAGAAGAAAAAAATGGCCATACTCATGGATCTGCTTGTAGACTTCTTTATCGTTTGCCGTATATTTGTTGAATCTGATAAAGCTCCTTAAACTATACAATAAGGTACAAGTTCCAGTTCAGCCACCGAGAAAAAGAAGTTTCATTCCGGAAAACTTCTCACAACCAGAGAAATTCAATGGTTTAGCGAAAAGCTCTTTCTGCCTTATAATAGCATACATTTTTTTCTTAACTGGTGAATGAGACAGGTTGAATAATTAAAAACACTCATTTCGTATGGCATAATACCTAGGAAGCAAGAAGCATAAATGAGAAGTAAAGACATTTTATTTGCATTTTTGACAGAATATCTTTTCCTAAATAAATAACAAAATAGGTATCTTTATAAATATTACGACTACTACACAAGATCGGATTCTATTAGACCAGCGCTCTTCACTCACTCGGTAGTTCATTGCGCTGCACAATGTGCCAAGACTGCTCTAGGCTAATGAGCCTTATGAAACCCATGTCCTCATGCACCCCATGTTGTAGTGGGAGAAAGAGTAAGGAAATACATGGCTAAATTATTTCGGATTGTAAGAAACACTCTGCCACTAGACCACATGTTTTCACTAGTTGACAAGTAGAGTTGAAGCCTGAGATTCAAAGGATTGGAAATAGAATGTACTTTTTATGTATTTAGTTGTGTATTTATTTATTGAGGAGGATCAGCCCTGAGCTAACATCTGCTGCCAATCCTCCTCTTTTTGCTGAGGAAGACTGGCCCTGAGCTAACATCCGTGCCCGTCTTCCTCTACTTTATATGTGGGATGCCTACCACAGCTTGTCTTGCCAAGCGGTGCCGTGTCCGCACCCAGGCTGCTGACGTGGAACGTGCACACTTAACCACTGTGCCACCGGGCTGGCCCCTAGAATACACTTTTTGATAATGAACTTTGGTTTATGATACTCAGATTTTTATTTAAAAAAAAATAGCTGTAACTAGCAAATGTTTTCTCTAGTCCAACCCTTTGCTATTTGCATCATTTTCTAAGAAAAGGAATGTTAGCTCCCACCCCAAGATGAAGTATTCCGTTTCAGGTTGAAAGTTGGTGAAGTGTTTATTTCTGGCCAGGTTACTGATAATGTAGAGAGGAGCAGTTAGTATTTTGCATCTGATTTTAGCACAATGAGAATTATGTGTTGTCTGTAACACTCCACCTGGGTCTCTAAGTGGAATGCTTCTAATGGCCTCTCCTGTCAGTACTGGATTCCTGCCAAGTAGGAAATCACCTCTCCCATTGCAATGCTCCATTTGGTACACTTGTCAGCTTTTGTTAAGGCTTGGAAATTAAAATCAAAGACAATTTTAGGCTCATTTGAAAGGAGATTGGAAGAAATATCACAAAATTTACGCAACTTGGATATATTTGTTTTTTTAATACACTCCCTAATTTTATAGGTAGGATATGGTAAAAGAATATGAACTTTAAATTTATGAGATTTCCTTTGTGAAAACCGGTTTATACTTGGGGTTGTCTAATTATCTATGTATTGAATATGGGAATGTGATTATATACTTCACTATAATTCTAAAGGGAAAAAAGTACTTTCTTATATAGAGACAGACACTTTGATTTACTTAATTTCTCTCATTCACTCAGCAAACAAATATTTGAGTACTAGCCAAGTTCTGTGTGTAGGAGGGGAAAAAGACATGGCTCCTCTTCCGGTCTAGTGGGGGCTATTGAGACATAAATTACATAATCATACAAATAAATGTGAAGTGCAGTGGGGAAGAGGACAATGCTGGAAATGTATCCAGCGCCATGAAAGTATATAATAAAAAGATTTAAGCTGGTTAAGGAAGTCAGGAAAGTCTTGCTTGAGACTTGATTGGGGTCTAAAAGTTGAGCAGTAGTTAACTTGGCAAATGGGGGATTGGAAGAACATTTGAGGCAAAGAAAATGGTATGTGCAAAAGCCATTAGCAGGATAGAATATGGTAAGAAAAAGGAACTGAAGAAGGCCAATGTGGCTAAAATGGAAAAAGCATTAGGGAATGCAAAATGGGATTGGAGAGGTAGGTGTGGTAGACATTCTCCAATGACCCTCTACCCTTTCCTAAGAACTATGCTTTCTGGTATTCAAATCCTTGGGTAGGTCCTCTCCTGGAATCTGGGCTGACCCTGTGACCCAATTTTGACCTGTAGAATAAGATAGAAGAGAGCTGAATGACTTTGGAGACTAGGTCACAGGAAGTCTTGCAGCTTTTGCCTTGGTCTCTGGGGAGAATAACTTGTTATGTAAGAAGTTGGATGCCCTGAGGCTGCCATGCTTTGAGAAATCCCTGACTAGCCACATGGAGAGGCTACATGGAGAGAGTGATGCCGGACCAGCTGTCAGACATGTGAGTGAAGAAGCCATCTTGGATGCCCAGCCCAGTTGAGCCTTCAGAAAACTCCAACCCAAGCCAAATTCTTACTGCACCTGCATGATAGATTCTAGTTGATTACCACCCACCTGAGGCTGAACAATCCAAACAATCATAAGAGTTAATATTGTTGTTTTAGGCCACTAAGTTTTGGGTGATTTGTTCTGCAGCAACAGACGACCAGAACAATAAGTATTAGTCAGTCCATGCAGGGTATTGTTGGTCATGTTGAAGAATTTTGTCTTAAGCAAGGGATAATCTAGTTAGGTCTTTATTGTCATTATTATTTTTTAAATCAGTGTATTTATAGATTAAAGAATGAATTAAAAAGGAGGCTAGAATGGATGAGGATAGGTGACTTGAGTGGCAACTGTAATGATTCAGGCAAATTGATAAACTATGATGATTAGCTTGGATTCAGATGGTGGTAGAGGTGGAAAGACGAGATGATATAAAGGAAATAAACTGAAGAGGGCTTAATGATAGATTGGATGTGGGAGTGAGAGGAAGGTGGAAAGGATATCTCCTAGAATTCTGGCTTCCAAAAACTCAATGGTGTGATTGCCTACACTGAGACAAATTATACAGAAGAGGACCATGTTTTAGGGAACACAGATCGTGAGCTTAGTTTTAGACATGATGTGTTTAAGATGCTTTCAAATATCCGAGAAGAGATGTCAGATGGGCAATTGGATCTACTGATGTAGGCTAAGAAATGAGGCCTGGGCTGAAAATGTAAATTGTGTTATTTGCGTATCGGTGATAACTAAATACATGGATGTTGATTCAGAGCTTCCCAAGGCCCCATCAGTGTGCCATGGGATGTGCCAAAATGAAATGTATATGTGTTAAGACATTGATTTTCCTCAGTCCTTAGAGCAGCAGAAGCCTTCAGGCCAGTGGCCTCCAGCTCTGAGTAGCTATTCAAATGTTGTCACTTTCTCTGTTTACCAAAATGTGAAAAACTTTGAGAAACTCCTTATGAGACCACTTAGGGAGAAAGAATAAGAGGTGGAGAGAACCTAGGACAAAGCTTTGAGAAACTCCCACATTCAGTGAGCAGTTAGGGGAAGATGAGCCTACAAAAAGACTGATAAGTAGCTTTTAGCCAGGTAGGAGGAAAACCAGGAGACTGTATTATCGCAGAATCAAGGGGAAGAAAATACTTCAAGAAATAAGGAGAGGTCAGACATGTCAAAAGCTGCAAGAAAGAGCAAATAAGATAAGGACTAAAATATGTCTTTTGAACTTAGTGCCATGGAGGTCATTAGTGACCTACCTTAGTAAGAGTTGTTTATATATGTTTATATTCGAATTCTTTTTTAAAGAATTGAAGCATTATTCATTTACATCTAATGTAATAGTCTAACATACATTTAATTGTAAAATTACCTTGAAGCAACGTGACGTCAACGAAGCAGCTAATACTCATTTATTCTGAAACACACTTAGATTTCCTATGAAATATAGTTGTGTTTAAGAAGGCATTGTCATTTCCTTTTTACCTTTGTTCCACTTTTAAAAAATGTGTAAATTTGGGGCTGGCCCCGTGGCCGAGTGGTTAAGTTCCTGCGCTCCGCTGCAGGCGGCCCAGTGTTTCGTTGGTTCGGATCCTGGGCGCGGACATG